>NC_090741.1:29979535-29984535 GCF_036898095.1 Palaemon carinicauda | reverse complement strand
GGTTCACCTTCGGAAATGGAACAGTCTGGATGGGCAACACAGTGCCCTCACTTAGTTTGTAGTACAGTATGTAACTACACACTCACCCTGGAATTAATCGTCCTAATTAAGACCACTGTTCCTCGCAGAGTTAAACAGTAGGGTTAACACCGCGACCCACTGCTACCACAGATCTCTTTTAGTTCCTCTACTTGCCTCGCATAGTGGCGAAAGAACACTCTGGAAGACTTCCAGCCAGTGTATGAACGGAGATGTTCAAAATCCATACAATTAAAGAAATTTAAGAATGAGGCAACTTTCCTCGGACCGTGACCTGCGGGTGTATTGTCAGGATCCGCTCTGCGAATAAAATATGTGATTTTCGCTCTGAGTTGATTCAGAGATAAATTTGAGCCTGATGTTTCTCCCCTGAATAGTTGACCACCCTTGAAGTCTGAAGTTCTATGAAGATAGACCTTTAGGCATTCTACTGGACATAGAGATGCATCTTCTTTCAGAGGGCAGATTCTCCAGGGACCCCACCTGTTGGTGGGTAACTCATTCTTGGCGAGAAACGTAGGATCCGGAAACAGGTTCAGTTCCTCCCCATCCAGGAACTGAACACGACCTGCCTTTCTCGAGAGGCTACAATCTCACTAACCCTGGCCCCGGACGCGAGTGCAAAATAGGAAAATAACTTTTTGTGTCAAATCCTTTAACGCACACTCTTCATTGCTCAACAGAGAAGCGAAATGAAGAACTTGTCTAAAGACCATGAAATGGGCTTTGGAGGTGCTGAAGGTCTGAGCCTAGCAGAGGCTTTCGGGACTTTATTAAAGATCTCGTTACCTAGGTCGACCTGGAAGGCATATAGAATGGGTCTTGTCAAAGCAGACTTACACGCTGAAATCGTGTTCGCTGCCAACCCTTGACCATGGAGGTGGGGAAAAAAGATAAGCAGAAGTCTGTAAAGATCTCCTGCGGAATCTTCGCCTTGACAAAAGGCCACCCATTTTCTCCAAGATGACTCATATTGCCTTCTAGTAGATTTGCCCTTATATTCCTCAAGGAAGTCTATACTGGCTTTCGAAATCCCGAAACGCTTTCTCACCACTAGGGAGAGAAAATCATGAACTGTAGGGTCCGGGTTTTCTGTAATGAAGCGCAGACAGTTGACTTCTGGACTCGCCAGGTCAGAACTGGATCTGGTAGTGGTACAAACTTCAGCTACAGTTCCAATGCCAGGAGGAACCACACGCTGTTCGGCCACTTGTGGGCCACTATTGCCGCTACCTTTTGAAGGATCTCAGTTTGTTGAGGACCCTCAACAGAAGGTTTTGAGGAGGGAACAGATAAATCTTGGACCATCTGTTCCAGTCGAGGGACATCGCGTCCACTACTTCCGCTAAGGGGTCCTCGTACGGGGCACGTGCAGGGGCAACTTCTTGTTGTCTTTCGTCGCAAAGAGGTCTATCTGCAGTTCTGGGACTGATTCAGAATGAAGGAGAATGATCCTGCGTCTAAGGACCATTCCGACTCTATCGGTGTGAACCTGGATAGAGCGTCCGCTGTCACATTGCGGACTCCTTGAAGGTGAACTGCCGACAGGTACCACTTCTTCTTTTCCGCCAATCGGAAGACGGCCAACATCACCTGGTTGAGAGGTGGTGACCTCGATCCTTGTCGATTCAAGTATCTCACAACTACCTCGCTGTCTATCACCACTTTATGTGGAACGAATGACGCGGGGAGACTTTCTTTAAGGTAAGGAGCACTGCCCTAGCTTCTAGAAAGTTTTATGAGAAAGGTCTTGAATAGCCTGGACCAAGTCCCCTGGACTTTTTTCCGATGAGAGTGACCTCCCCATCCCTCCTTCGAGGCGTCTGAGTGAATCGTCACCGACGGGGGAGGTGGCTGAAGACGAACCTGACTTCTTTAGATGTCTGGCTTGGGACCAAGGCCTGAGAAGAGTACTTAGCCGAAGCGGCTGGTCTTCTCAGATCTCTTCACGCGTTTGATGCATAACTTCTCCAAACTCCGATTGCATCCTTTAGCTGTGCTCTTAGCACTGGGTCTGTCACCGAAGCAAACTGGAGAGAGCGCAGTACTCTCTCCTGCTCGTGTCTTGATATCCTTTCGGAATCTTAAAGTCTCTTTACAGAACCCGCTATCTCCTTCCTTTTCTTCGCCGGGGTGGAGAAACGGTGTGACAAAAGGTCCCAGTGGATCTTAGCCACTGGAACTTTTGAGATGGAGAAAGTCGAGACTTTTTCTGTTGATCTTGAAGCCTAGGTACTCTAGGAACTGGATCACTTGACTGGAAGCTTGCAAGCATTCTGTCTCGGATGCTGCCCACACCAACCAGTCGTCCAGGTAGGCTACTACCTGAATTCCCTTTAGGCGAAATTGTTTGAGAGCTACGCTCGCAAGCTTCGTAAAAATCCTTGGGGCTATGTATAGCCCGAATGGCATGGCTCCGAAGGCGTATAGTCTTCATTGTAGCCTGAACCCTAGGTAGGGGGAGAGTCGATGGCTAATTGGAATGTGCCAGTAGGCGTCTGAGAAGTCTATAGAGACGGAATATGCCCTCTTGGGCAGTAAGGTCCTTATGTGTTGCAGTGTTAGCATTTTGAATTTGCAATTCACTATGAACTTGTTAAGTGGCGACAAGTCCAGAATGACTCTGAGCTTTTCCGAGTCTTTCTTGGGAACACAAAACAGCCTCCCTTAGAAATTGATGGGCTTCACCCTTTTTCTCCAACAGTTCTTGAACGTACTCCTCCATAACGGGGGTGGAGTGTTGGAAAAACCGAAGGTACGGGGGTGGAGTGCTGTACCAGCTCCCGCCCAGTCCATTCTTGAGTAGGCTGTGGGCCCAGGGATCGAAGGTTCACCGATCCCGAAATTTCAGAAGTCTCCCTCCTACCGGTATCACCTCACTTGGACTGCCGTCCTGAGGTCTTGCCTTCCTGACCACGACCACCCCTGAATCCCCTTCCCCTTGAGGGGCGTCTAGACGAGCCTCTGGCTGCTCCTCTAGGCTTTGCTCGAAAGGAAGTAGACTGCCCTTCGAACGCTGGGGTGAATGCCGTGGACTGTGTCGACACGGCCTGGGGTACCCACTGAAAGGTGGTCGGGGTTTGTGCCACGACTTGGGGCACTGGGGGCAATGGCAATTGCAGTTGCTGTTGCTGTCTAAGAGGCTTGGCTGGCCGAGACGGTAGCCTAGTCCTCATAGTCTTACTCTTTGGTTGAGGACCCTCATCTGGGGAAGACTTTCTTTTGATAGCTAGGCCCCACTTCTGGAGAAGGTTCTATTCTCCAAGGCGGCTTTATCAACAACTTCTTTGACCAAGTCGGTAGGGAAAAAGGTCTTTTCCCCAAATGTTGGAGGAGATTAGTTTCTTTAGCTCGTGCCTCACCGTAGCCGAGGTAAACACGAACCCCCTACAAGCTCTCCTTGCCTTGACGAAGCCATAAAGGTCCTTCGTCACTGTGGCCAGATGAGGCTTGGCCACTACCATGAACATTTCATGGACCTTGGGGTCACTTGCCATCGTCTCGAGAGTAGTCTGAAGAGACATTGAGGCAGTCAGTCTATCTTTTGTATCGAACTCACTTCGCAAAAGAAAGTCAGACAGCTTAGGGAGGTCCTTGCCGAACTGACGTCCGGCAATATCAGCCTCCAACTTCCCCACTGAGAACGTAAGATGGACGTCCTTCCAGTCTTTGTGGTCCATAGGCAGGGCCAGCGACAAGGGTTTACACTCCTCTAGGGAGGGGCAAGATTTGCCGGCCTCGATTGCTTTTAGTACAGCCAGAAATCCTTTCTGTAAAAGGGGGAAGGCTCTAGTAGGCGAGGACACAAAGGAAGGGAGCTTCCTATTCAATGCAGCTACCTTTGAGTTAGAGAAGCCCCTCTCTTTCATCGAGGATGAAAGTAGAGCTTGAGCTTTAGCATGGTACATCACTATGACCTCCTTCGGCTCTGTGTCCTCCTTTGAAGCTGGTTCCTTCCTCAGCCGGACATAACAGTCCGGATATGATGCCTTGCTGGGCCAGAATTCCACCCTCCAGGGGAACTGAGCCCAGCTTATCCGAGATGACGATCTTTCCAGTCGTCATCGGCATGTGCTCAGCATACCTCCATGCATGGTTAGCATCTGAGCACAAGGGAAGGTCTTTCACATTGAGCTTTTTCTGGGGCCCATGTGATTCTGCAAGGCACTGCATTCGCAGTTCCATTGCAGCCGCCTTCTCCTGATTCTCCTTCTGCATTTGTTGGATCATTCCAACAATAGAAGAGAGGGCCTGTCCCAGCTCTACTGGGAGACCGGCCGATGTAGAGGGGCTTGAACTTCATCCTGGGCTTCTGCCAGGAGGTCTTCCTCCTGACACCCGTCCACATCAGACATCCTGTCATTTAGCTGGATGTCTTGCATCGCGACCGCGACTTCAGCATCCACCTGGATCTGAACTTAGGGGATCTCCTCTTAAGGCTGGGGAATCACTGCATCAGCTGATGCCTTAGGGAAAGGATACGCCCTCATCTTCTCACTTGGAAGATAAGGGCCAGAAGTGTTCTTTTGGAAGCCCCTTACCCAGGTACGAAGCTTCTTCCTAGCTATTTAAATGTCTCATTAATCAGGTTAGTGCACACAGTACATACCTGAGGGTCCCAATACCGGAGATCATCCTTGGAGACAGCGTATGCTGCGTGTCTCCTACAAAACTCATGTCCGCAGAGGTTTTTGCTGCTGACATTACAGAAAGCACTTCCCCACTTCGGAGTGTCCTTCTGTAAAGAGAAGAAATTTCCATGAGTATCAAGTGAACTATGTATCACTGGATATGCATAGTATAGCATAACAATTCAGAAAGGAAAGACACACACTTGTGTTTCCCTCACAACCCATTGTTGCAGCCTTCCAGATAATAAAATAAAAAATGGTTTATCTCTTCTAGAGTAACCAATGCTAGGTTTCCAGAGGAAACAGGTGGAGCTCACACCTAAGCAATGA
>NC_090741.1:29967035-29974535 GCF_036898095.1 Palaemon carinicauda | reverse complement strand
GAGGGAAGGATTCGTTGTCCAGGCTAGAGGTGAAACGGAGCACCTTATCCAGGGACCAGGTGATGGGTCTCGGTGGAGGTGCTGCACGGAGTCTAGCACACGCTTTTGGTAATTTATTGAAGATTTCACTGGACAAATCAATCTGGAAGGCGTATAGTAGTGGTCTAGTCAAGGCCGATTTGCAAGTGGAAATCGTATTGGCAGCTAGGCCTTGTCCATGAAGGTGAATGAAGAAGGACATGCAAAAATCTATGGTGATTTCTGTAGGGTTTTTTGCCTTGACGAAGGAGACCCACTTTTTCCAGGAAGATTCGTATTGCCTTCTGGTAAACTTTGTTTTGTATTCCTCAAGGAAGTCTAAATTATTCTTCGAGATCCCAAACCTCTTCTTTACGGCTAGGGAGAGAAAATCATGAGATGAAGGTCCTTGACTTTCTTTGATGAAGCGAAGACAGTCGACTTCTGTACCTGTTGGGAGAAAACTGGGCCCAGTAGGGGGATCATCCTGGGCTGCAGCTCCAGGATCAGGGGAAACCAGTTGCTCCGAGGCCACTTGGAGCCACTAGAGCCGCTATCCCCTTGAAGGTTCTCAGTTTGGAGAGGACTTTCAGCAGAAGGTTGGGTGGAGGGAACAGGTAAATCTTGGAACTTCTGTTCCAGTCCAGGGACATGGTGTCCACTGCTTTCGCTTTGGGGTCCTCGTAAGGGGCCACATATTGAGGAAGTTGCTTGTTGTCGCTCGTCGCCAAGAGATCGATCTGAAGTTCCGGGACTTGGCGAGAGAAGAAGGAGAATGATCTTGCGTCTAGAGACCATTCCGACTCTATGGGGCTTTTCCTTGATAGAGCGTCCGCCGTCACATTGCGGAATCCTTGTAGGTGAACTGCAGACAAGTGCCATTTCTTCCTGTCCGCCAGACAGAAGATGGGTAGTAGCACCTGACTTATGTGGGGCGATCTCGAGCCCTGACGATTGAGACATCTGACTACCACCGAGCTGTCCAGAGTCAGACGGATGTGGATCGAGGGACGCAGGGATAGTTTTTTCAGGGTGAGAAGGACTGCCATGGCCTCCAAGATGTTGATGTGAAACGTCTTGAACAGGGGAGACCATGTTCCTTGAACCTGTCGCTGGTGGGAGTGACCTCCCCAACCCTCCAGGGAGGCGTCCGTGTGGATGTTGATCGATGGAGGTGGATGTTGAAGAGGGATGGATCTTTTCAAGGTCCTTGCTTCCGACCATGGCTTTAGAAGTGAGCAAAGTCTGTTTGGAAGGGGTCTCTTGAGGTCTCTTTGAGCGATGGATGCGTTTCGTCTCCAGACTCCCGCGGCATACTTTAGCTGTGCGCATAGCACTGGGTTTGTCACTAAGACGAACTGTAGGGAGCCGAGTACTTGCTCCTATTGTCGTCTTGAAATCTGTTTGGATTTTAGAAGTCGTCTGACAGACCCTGATATTTCCTTCCTTTTCTTCAGCGGGATGGAAAGGCAATGTGACTGAAGGTCCCAATGGATTCCCAACCATTGGAACTTTTGAGCTGGAGTGAGGTGAGACTTCTCGGTGTTTATCTTGAAACCCAGATGTTCCAGGAACTGGGTGACTTTGCTGCAGGCTCTCAAACAATCTTCTGGCGATGTCGACCAGACTAGCCAGTCGTCTAGGTAGGCCATCACTTGGACGCCTTGAAGGCGTAGCTGTTGGACGATTGTGTCTGCTAGCTTGGTGAAGATTCTTGGAGCCACGTTGAGCCCGAAGGGCATGGCTCTGAAGGCGTAACTTTTTCTTTGGAGCCGAAATCCTAGGTAGGAGGAAGCGTGGTGGTTCATTGGAATGTGCCAGTAGGCATCCACCAGGTCTATTGAGACCGTGTAAGCCTTGTGAGGCAGGAGGGCTTTTATTTGTTGAAGAGTCAGCATCTTGAATTTGTTGTTCACAATGAACTTGTTGAGGGGGGACAAGTCGAGAATGACTTTGAGTTTGTCTGAGTCTTTCTTAGGAACACAAAACAGTCTTCCCTGGAACCTGGTTGACTTTACCCACTTGATCCCCTTCTTGTTCAAGAGTTCAAGGACATTCTTCCAAGAGGGCGGTTGGTGGCTGGAAGAATTGATGGAAGGTTGGAGGTGGTTGAGTCCAGCTCCAACCCAGTCCCTTCTTGATGATGCTGTTTGCCCAAGGATCGAAGGTCCAACGATCCTGAAATTGGCAGAGTCTTCTTCCCACCGGAAGCACTTCATTGTTTCTGGTGTCCCTAGGGTTTGCCACCTCGGCCGCAAGCTCCCCTTCCTCCTCT
The DNA here is from genome assembly GCF_036898095.1 of Palaemon carinicauda. Taxonomy (NCBI): domain Eukaryota; kingdom Metazoa; phylum Arthropoda; class Malacostraca; order Decapoda; family Palaemonidae; genus Palaemon; species Palaemon carinicauda. The sequence goes on along the minus strand of NC_090741.1, from coordinate 29,972,242 downwards.
GCCCCTGGAGGGGCGGCGAGAGGAGTCTCTGCCGGAGCCTCTACCTCTGGGACGAAAGGTAGTGGAGCGTTGTTCGTAGGCAGGGGTGAAGACCGGTGACTGCGACACCACCGGTTGGGGGACCAGTTGAAAGGTCTGTTGTAGTTGCGCGACCACTTATGGAGTAGTGGGAGCCGGAAACTGGCCTTGGCTTTGAAAATTTTCTCTTAGGCTGAGGGCCTTCTTCCTGAGAGGACTTCCTCTTTTGGGTCATGCCCCACTTGTGGAGAAGGTTCCGGTTCTCTGTGGCGGCTTTGTCCACTATCTCCTTTACCAAAGCTGACGGGAAGAGATGTTTGTCCCAGATGTTGGAGGAGATCAGTTTCCGGGGTTCGTGCTTTACTGCCGCGTTGGCAAACACGAACTCTCTGCAGGCTCTTCGAGCCTTGATAAAGCTAAACAGGTCCTTCGTCACTGTTGCTAGGTGGGACTTTGCAAGGACCATTTACAAGTCTGGGACCCTAATGTTACCGGCCATGACTTTGAGTTGAATCTGATGTGACAAGGAGGCGGCTAGCCTCTTCTTGGTGTCTTGTTCCCGATGAAGGAGGTGGTCGTTCAGTCTCTGGAGGTCTTCATTGAACTGGCGACCAGCCACATCAGGTTCCAGTTTCCCGACCGTGAAGGTAAACTGGACATCTTTCCAGAATCTATCGTCGGGGGGAAGGGCGAGGAAGAAAGGCCTACACTCCTCCAGTGTAAGGCAGGGCTTTCCTTCCTCCACCGCCTTCATGACCACTTGGAAGGCCTTTTCCACGAAGGGGAAGGTTGCAGTAGCGGGAGCAAGAAAGGACGGGTGCTTTTTGCTCAGTGCTGGCATCTTTGAGTTGGTAAAACCCCGACTCTTAAGAGAATGAGCCAGCATGGCTTGGGCTTTGGCGAGCTCGAACACGATCACTTCCTTTGGTTCAGTCTCCTCCTTTGAGGCCGGTTCGGACCTGAGTCGGACGTAACAGTCCGGGTAAGCCTCAAAGTTAGGGAAGAATTCCACTTCTTCCAAGAGGACGGATCCGATCTTATCATTGATAAAGATCTTGTTAGTTGTAATTGGCATATGCTCAGCGTACCTCCAGGGGTAAACTCCGAGCAGTGGGGGTGGTCCTTAACCGAGATCTTCTTCGGTTGCTTGAAACCTATGAGAGTAGTCCTGAACTGCTCCTGATTCTCTCGAAGTTTCTTGTCCATTAGGGCCTCCAACATCCGGAAGACTTCTTCGGTGGCGGGTGGCAAGGGTTTTGAGGCAGGGGAGGTAGAGGGGACAGGTTCCTCGGTCACCACCGGGGTTACCGTGGGTGCTGGGGCGACCTCGCTCTCCGAATCAGGGTATTCCACCTGATCTTCTTCTTCATCTAGACCCTCCCCCATGAGGGTCCTTTAGGTGTCATCAGCCACCTCCGACATATGTTCCACCTCGTCTATATGACACTTTCTGAGTGTCTTCGTAATGTCGGGTTCAACCACCAGTTAGAAGGTGGGAATCTGGTCCTGGGGAACCACAGAATCCTGAGATGCTTTGGGGAAAAGCATGGCCCTCATCTGCTCACTTGGAAGATAAGGCCCGGCGGAGTTCTTCTGGAAACCGCGCACCCATTTGCGCAGTTTCTCTCGAGCTATGTCCCTTACCTTCGTGGACGGAGGGTTATCGAACGCCTCTTCAAGAAGGCCTTTGCAGATTGAACAGGTCTGCAGATCCGAGTACTTGAGGTCACCTTTCTTGGCGACACGGGGGGCGTGGGTCCGGCAAGCCATATGCCGTAGAAGTCCGGGCGGCGAACTCCGCAGAAGAAGCTCTCACACTTCACATACTCCCCCTATAAAAGAAAGAGACTATGAGTACATGGAAGACATAGATATGGCTTACATTACTCTTAATTTAAGAATAACTTAACTCCATAAGATTAGCTTATTATCATAGGCTCAGGATAGGTGAGCTAGAAAGGAAGTAAGAAGACACATACTTGTGAATCCCATCCAGCCGGTTGCCGCGACCTTTTCTGTAGTCAATTTCTTAGGACCTGAAGGTTCTAAAGGAGGGAAAATCCTTATGGATGAGCGGAGATTAGGCCTCCTTATTTAAGAATTGTTCACAGAGTGGGAAGGGTCTGAGGTCATTCAGAACCTAGTGAGGGAGAGGGGATAGATAGGATAAAACCCCCTCAGTAGTTAGGTAGGTCCCGGCAAGAGACTGCGTTGAGAAGCACAGAGTATGCTGGGAATGTTTTACTGTGCAACCGAACAGCATAGTCACTTTCTCAGTAGGTATGAGATACCAAGAGGGAAGTGGCCAGGCTATCCGGCTGCATCAGATCGTCTGCCGGAACAGGGCCAGCAGCCGTGGAAGGGGTGCTTGTCCATTAGCACCTCATTTGGTGGCGGCGGCAGACCGGCGGAAAGCCGGAGGCCGGTCTGGCGGGGTGAATCCATCTAGGGGTACACACTGAGCGACAGAGATGGTAGACATCGAAGGGCCGATCGCCGGCACGGCGGCGGATCGCTGGCACGGCGAAGGATCGCCGGCACGGCGGCGGATTCTCTGGCACGGCGGCGGATCGCCGGCAGGGCGGCGGACTCCAGCAGCCGGTGGGCTGTCGTTGTGGTGAGCCTTAGTTAATCTCATAAGATATATGGGGCGGATAACCAGGATATCGGCGGTTAGTGCTAGCAGAGGGCGGCAGCCTCCGGCAGTCGGCAGGCTGTCGTCTTAGGTAATCCTAGGGAAAGATGTAAAGGGCGGATACCAGTGGTGTCGGTGATTATTGCTGGCAAGGGGCGGCAGCCTCTGGCAGTCGGCAGGCTGTCGCCATAGGTAATCCTAGGGTGGTAGCATCTTATGAATGGAGAGGTCACCTGGGGTGTCGGCGGCTAGCGCCGGCAGCGGAGGCGGCAAGGGACCGGCACCACGATAAGAGAGAGAGAAATGTAAGGATGGAAGGTAAGGAAGGGTAATGTCCGTTACCTAACCGGCTTCCCTCCGGAAGAAGTGCTCTCATGATAGGCAGGGATACGCCTATCATCCGGCGGCAGGGGGCCGGCAGATGGCCGGAAGCCTGAGGTAACCCAAGGGAAGGACAGAGGGCACTCAAAGAGGGGGAATCTTCCGCCGGCAGGACGGCCGCCGGCACCAACCCCATAGAACTACTATGAAGGGGAAGTGTAGCAGAGCGGCCAGCCAAGCAGAAGAGCACAGCTAACCCTACAACTCTTCCCAAGGGAGGAATTGTAGGACAGCGGACAGGGGTGTGGAGGCAAGCCAACACAAAGGGATAGAGTGGGGAGGGGAATAGGGGTCTTTCGAGGGTGGGGGGGGGAGTCTGTAGGCGCTAGTCTGCCTAGGCAGGGGAGAAGGATCCCAACCTAGGGAAGGTTAGCTCCGATCAGGTACAGCACTGGTGTATTGTCCTAAACTATAATAAAACGGAATCCCCCCAGGCCTTACCTAAACCAGGAGAGTCAATCTCCTAGATTAGGGAGGACTGGGAAAGACACGTCACTGGGTTGCAGGTAGGAAGGGAGTGTCCCAACCAAGTGCAAACTAGGGGAAGGATAGGGCCCTTCCCCTTGGTCTCAGACACAACCTTAAGGGGGGTTCATTCCCTTAAGGTGCGCTGAGAAGAGCGATGGATACTCTGGGGTTCTAGCCAGGATCCCTCCATATACTATACAAGGGAGGGGGAAGAACTACCTAGCCTAACCTACCCGAGAGCTAACCCGGGCAGGCGGATAGGAAATAGCAAGGCTACCCAGAGGGAGTTATCCGTAGGTAAGGGGGATTTTAGGAAGCATATGAGGGCCCCAACGTTGGGTTAGGGGAGTGTGGTATGACAGACCAACACGGTCCCTTGTATGGTCCCTAGAAGGCGAAAGCACATGTACAGCATCGTATCTTGTATGTTTAAAATGCCTATATCTTCATTATATTAACCTAGAATCACTATTATATCATGCAAAGCAACATGAGCACTAGGCTATCAAGTCTAGGGGCTAGGCTAGCGATCTAGTATGGGGTTAGGCAAGCACTGGTTGCCTAAATGAATATCAACAGCATAATATAGATAATTCCTAGCAATGAAGACTAAATAACTAATGATATTAATTAGTTATAAGACCGGGAGGGCTATTCTGGCTAACTAACTAAAACATGCGAGACGAACAGCGGCGCCGTAAAATGGCGCCTCCGGTCAAGGCACAGCTCTACCACAAAACACAAGATTTAATGATAAATAATCGTTACTTTACGGCAAGAGCTTATTTAAACAATACTAGAACCTGGTACTCAACTTTTCAGAAGAAGGTGAGGCCGAATGCTGCAACATGGCGAACGATGAGCGCAGATAAAGAAAAGCTACCAAGGAAAATGAACTCCGGTAGGAGCTACGAACAGAGGAATAAGGACGGACGTGACGTCACACAGAATGGCGGCCGTTTGTCTACATCTCGAGTACCGTAGCAGTAACGAAGGAGGGTAACTTTGGAGCGGCTCCTCAATTATCCCGCCACCTTTCCCCATCCAAGCGTTAACACTATATGGGGTGCAGATAGCTATGTGGCGTGTTAATGCATGTGTCCCCTGCTGATATACGATATCCTAGTGGGAAACCTTTAGGGTACTCGCTCCGGAAGTTAGAATTCTGTGATAATCTTTAGTTTATTTCTCTGGGAATATCCACTGTAGTCAAATATACCCTTAGCAAGCTACTGAAGGAACCTTCCATCAGGACGACATGGCTTGAGCCCAAAAATGCCTAAGAACATGAGCTAGTTACAACTCAAAGAGCTTTGGAAAGAATAATAATAGAAATAACACTAAGAGACAGTAAAAGAGCAACATGAATACAGGAACAAACTAAGGAATGGGATATTCTAAGAACGTGTAAGAAAAAGAAATAGCCATAGACAGAACATATAATGAGAAAGACAGATGAAATGTGGACTAAAAGAATAATACAAGGATGAGAGAATTTTATGGTGTACACACACACACACACACACACACACACACACATATATATATATATATATATATATATATATATATATATATATATATATATATATATATATATATATATATATATATATATATATATATATATATATATATATATATATATATATATATATATATATATATATATATACTGTACATGTATATATATATATATATATAT
>NC_090741.1:29927550-29957550 GCF_036898095.1 Palaemon carinicauda | reverse complement strand
TGCTTTATCCTTAAAGTAAATTTCAAAATACGTGTCTTCACGAAATCATTAAAATCAAATGTCTGGTGTTTATTTTACTTTTGTAAGTCTTAATTATGAAATACTTGGAGCTTGGGATTTAAGTCGGCTGACTGTGGTCACCCTTTCATGGTTGTGGTATCCTATCAGTAATATCCCTGTCTGGTGATCGCCAGATAATTTCTAAAACATCAAATAGGAAACTCTACAGAGGTAACTTTAAAGAGGGAACAGCGGTTTTCTTTAATCTGTGGTAACTTCTCTGGTAAAGTTGTGGTAGCAGTTCATGTTGAAAATTTCTTTCGTAATCTAATGTACAAAAATGGAGAAAACAAATCCTGGCATCATAAACATTAATGCTATCTTTTCTTTCACATGCACTAATCCATACTTTGGACACTTCGGGGTTTTAAGGGGAACCTGTGAAAACAAATCTCTTTCGGTCTGGAACTACTAGTGCACCCAAATATGGAACACACATCCATAATTGTGGGGTGCAACAAGGCAACAGGCAGAATGACACTATGACAAGTGCATCGCCCAGTTGATGAGCTCCAGTGACGTCACTGGAGAGGGAAACTAGCAATCGGATCCCTTGGTGAATACACGTCATGTTATTCCGTCTTGAATTCTTCTTTTGTGGTTATCGAAGTTTTTGCGCAATCAATCCACAAATTATTTATGCATAAATTGTAGAAAGATAGAGTATACTCAATTTTCATTGCTGGTGATGCCAGTGAAACTGGAATAGCACTTAAGGGATATTTATATTATGGGTTGCTTATTTTCATCAAGTATATACTGAACCATATTTTTTCATACATATTTTTTGGGCTCAGCCATGTCGTCCTGATAGAAGGGGTCTTTAGGCAGCTTTCTATGGGATATTTGGCTACAGTGATACTTCCAGAGAATTAACCACAGCTTGCCAGAATGCTAACTCCTAGCGCGAGTATCCTTAATATAACTTTAAGGATATCGCATAATATCAGGGGGAGGTATTTCCTGATACGACACATGGCAATCTTCACTCCGAATAGAGTTTACGCTTTGAGGGGGAAGAGTGGCGATTTTGAAGGGGAACCGTTATCAAGGTTACCCGTTGGATCCCCTCCCAATACCACTACGGCGTACCGTTCCTTTAAAGTAGTCAATTAAGCATTGTGTTTCTCCCACTTGCTCTCGGTGTGTTAGTGTTTTCAACGATTATTACAATGCAATCTCCAGCATCTTCATCCTCTGGAAACTTGAGTAGTTAATCTCTCCTCTGTATAATTTTTGGCTTCCTTCTCACAGTTAAATTAGCATAATTTAGGTGTGTTAAGCGGAGCAGAGCCAGCACCGGAGGCGGCCATTTTAGGACTGGTGTCGTATGCCATAAATGCTTTATTTAGTTAGTAGTACGATGTTCCAGGTATTTATCTATAAAATAATTCTAGCTATTTAGGCAAAATTATACTAGTGAAGATAAGATTTACACATGTAATATTTCCTCTTCTGGTAAAACGTTTCAATCATATACGATAGGGCCTCGGTGGTATTAGCGTAGCCGAGGTTCCGACTCGAGTTAGGCTAGCCTAACGCGTTTTAGTATACTTTAGTAACGTTATCCCCGTTTAACCTCTTGTATTGCTTTAATAATTCAGTCGGAGATATAGATATCTCGTAGAGTTACTATCATAATTCGATACTCTTCTCTTTTAGAGAAATGAGGATAAACTTTTCCTTCCCCCTGAGTGCCGTCAGCACAGGCAACAACCCTATCTTTCGTCATTGCCATTGAGTAGTGTACTCCGGCTTGATTGGGATAGTGTTTTCTGTTGATCCTCTTTGCCGGTGAGTATCACGGGTTTGAATTATGACAGTAACTCAGGGTATTCTTTCTTGTTGCCGGTAACGCTACCGATAGTGGAATAGTCATTCCCCTGCTGGTTTCACGGTTGCCGACATAGGAAGATTGGCTTCCCTAGTCCATAACCGAAAGTGGGTAGTACAATTGTCGCCACCTTTCTCCCTTGTAGACTAGAAGACATATCTTATATTCGTCAATGTCTCAGGTAAGGGAATCGTTATTCCTTTGTCGCCCAAGACGGCACCGGTATAGGATTCTAGGTTTCCTTGATTTGCAGCCAAAAGTAGGAGGCATACCTGCCGACTCCTTTCTCTGTAAAAGATAAGACCCTTTTCCTTCCCCTTCTGTCCTTTAGTGACGGCTTAGCCGTCACAATACCTGAGGCCGATATTCTACAATCACCCCGCTTGTCGGGCTGACTGCGTTACCGGCCGGGCTCCTACATAGGCAGTTAGGTTGCCACTTCGATCATCTCCCTAACGGAAGCGATGCTCCAGGAATGGTTGAGCCGGCCCTGACTGCTGCCAGTGGGAAACCAATTACAACTTTAAGTATTCTTCAGTCCTCTCTTGTACTGCCATCCCCATAACCTGTAACCGGCAGTGCAGCCGGCAACAGAAATTATGGCTGGATGGAAGCTAGAATCAATACATTCACTCCCCTCCCATTTGAATCCTCATTCTGGGAAGAAGGCAGTAGATAGTAGTCCCTACAACACTAATTATTGTACAAAACTATAATAATACGGTAGTCTTTCTCTCCATTCTTTTTCTCTCTCTATCGGCTAGTGCCGCCAGGTACTAGCCTAACGCGGTAGTTTTCGGCAAAACTACAGTATAAGGCAATACGGTAGCCAGTATTCCTGCAGTCTAATAATACAGCAGTTAGAAAACTACAGTATATAAATATACAGTAGTATGAATCTCCAACATTCTCTGTTTATCCTTTAACAGTTCATTGTTGAGACCGCTTGGCAAAGGTTGAAGTGAAGCATTCCTTCTACATTCTGATGTATCCTAGATCATTGGAACCCAATAATTACCCTGCAGTATTAATATTTTACATGTGGTGGAGTTAGTGTTAGTATACACTAACTCCAGCTCTACGTACTATAGCTATTCCACCCTATATTTTCCCTAATAAGGAAATTGAAAGGTATTAATATTGGGGGAGGTCACAGCAATTATCTGGTTGGGAAACACAGATGTGTGTCTTTCCTATTTCCTTTCTAGCTTACTATCCTAAGCTATATCAATAATAATAATGTGTACTATTTTTAATGCATGTGAAAATTTATCAGTGAGATAAATTACCCCATACTCATTTCACTCTTTCTTTCCTTACAGGAGGAGCCTGAGGTGAAGTGTGCAGTCATATACTGCAACCACAAAAACAGGGACTTTTGTAGCCACAAGATGTGCAGGTCTCATGACCCGTGCTCCATCACAAATGAAACCCTGAGCTATTGGGATCCGAAGGGTTGCACTATCGCTCGGCCTTGATGACTGATGGTTTTGGTAATCCCCACACAACGGAGTCTAGGGATACTGCGAGGGAAACGCTTCGAAAGTGGGTAAGAGGGTTCCAGAAAAACTTTCCGGGACTTTACCTGCCAAACGAAGATATGAAAAGCTTTTTGTTCTCTAAGGCCCAATCAGACGCGGTTGTGCCTCAGGCACAGGTCAAACCTCCCTTCATCCAGCTGATGATAGAGGCTGACATCAACAAGGCTCTTGAAGGCATGGACATCGACCAAGAATGGATGTCAGAGTTGTCCTCAGACACCGAAAAGGATCTTCTACAAGAGGATCCTGGAGAAGAGGTGGCCCAGCCACCCGAGGAGGAAGGATCCGTATCGACAATAACGGAAGACCATCAGTTTTCTGTTACGGCATGTCAACCTGTGCCGTCAACCTCTTCGGCCCCAACTCCTCAATCGGACCCGCTGTTATCCAAGGGCGAAGGGCTCATGGTACAGCTGCAACTGATGATGGAAACGATGCGCAAGGAACAACAAGAGATGAGGAGAGAAGTCAGAGAAGCGCAACGCTACGCTGCTTTCAGCGGCTCTCACAAGCATGTCAGTCTCCGACTAAAGAAAACCGGCTATACCAACTCAAAGGTTTCAGCTTTGAGCAAAATGCGGCCTAATTTCCTTGCTCTTTCCTCCAGATCTTTTCCCTTTTCGACCAAAGCTCTCAACTGCATGCTAAAAGCAGTTGACACTGGCAAACCATGCCCTACGCTAGAAGAATGCAAATCATTGTCTCTAGCCTGGCCTACTTGCGAGAAGGACTGGAACGAGGTTCATCTAACCTTCTCAATCTCAAAACTGGATCCAGAGATAGCAGGAAAATAGTTCAACGAGAACCTTCCAAAGTTGTCAGAACATCTTCTGAGAAGGGAACAGGAGACAAAAGAGAGACTAGCCACCTCTTTGTCTCTCCAGAACTCTATGGAGATATGTGCAGGCATCCCGAGCACGCCAGACATGTACACGGTCCTAGCAAAGATGCACATGGCTACCCTGGTGAAGGGCATGTATGTTTTTGTTAAGGCCAGGAGGGCCTGTAGAGAGCATGTGTTTGCCAATGCACCGGTCAAACACGAGCCCATGAAGTTGATTACTTCATGTATCTGGGGCAACGACCTCTTTCCAAAGGAAGTAGTCCAAGAGGTAGTTGCTAAAGCCCCCATGGAAAATAGAAACCTTCTCCAGAAGTGGGGCATGTCTTCCAAGAAGAAATCATCCTCTGACGCTGGTCCCCAACCTAAGAACAGGAAGACAAAGAAGCCACGCATACCTCATAGACCTGCACAGCATCCTACGGTTACAATGACCACAGTGCCCCAAATGGTTGCCTAGCCATAAACCACCTTCCAAATGGTGCCTTAGCAGTTGGTAGCTCAGTTGCCAGCCTTTAATCCAGGCTTTGAGAGGCATACCACTACTTTTCGCCCTAAATGTAGAGGCTCAAGAAAAGGCTCCTCAAGAAACCCTTCAAGGGGTAGAGGAGGACGTGGTCCGGGTAACAAACCCTCCGGATCATCTCCACAATGAGATGCTCCAGGTAGGAGTAAGACTCTTCCACTTTTGGAATCGTTGACCTTCGATCCTTGGGCCCACAGCCTAATCAAGAATCAACTCGGGTGGAAATGGAACAAAACTCCACCCCCTTCCCTCAATTCTTCCAACACTCCACCCCCTTATTGGAAGAATATACATTAGAACTCTTAAACAAAAAGGTAATAAGGAAAACGAAGTCTATCAAATTCCAGGGAAGGCTGTTTTGTGTTCCCAAGAAAGACTCAGACAAACTCATTCTAGACCTGTCTACACTTAACAAGTTCATCGAGAACAACAAATTCCGGTTGGTAACCCTACAACACATAAGGACCCTGTTACCAAAAGGAGCGTACACAGTCTCAATAGACCAAGCAGATGCTTATTGGCACCTACTAGTCAGCTGCCCCCTCTCCTCCTACCTAGGATTCAAACTACAGAAGACAAATTATGTCTTCACAGCCATGCCCTTTGGACTAAACATAGCCCCAAGGATATTCACAAAACTTGCGGACACAGTCGTCCAACAGCTACGCTTAGGAGGCATTCAGGTAGCAGCATACATGGATGACTGGCTGGTGTGGGCAGCATTCAAGACAGCTTGTCTGCAGGTAGCCACTAAGGTGATCCAGTTCCTGGATCATCTGGGCTTCAAGATCAACTACAAGAAGTCTCGCCTCTCTCCAGCTCAAGAGTTTCAATGATTAGGAATCCATTGGAACTTGCAGTCACACCGCATCTCCATCACACCGAAGAAGAGGAGAGAGATTGCGGGCTCTGTCAAGAGACTACTGAAATCCAACAAGATTTCAAGATGCCAACTTGAAAGAGTACGGGGGTCTCTCCAGTTCGCAGCAGTGACAGACCCAGTGCTAAATGCACAACTGAAGGATGCGTCAGGAGTCTGGAGAAGATACGCATCAAACGCTCGAAGAGATCAACAGAGATCGACACCAACCTTACTGGGATCGCTTCTAAGACCATGGTCAAAGAGCCTAACCAGAACAATTCCCTTACAACCACCTCAACCTTCAGTGGTCATCCACACAGATGCCTCACCGGAAGGAGGAGGAGGCCATTCCCATAAAAGAAAAGTATAAAGGAACTGGTCGCACCAATTCAAGACCCTTCACATCGACATTCTGGAAGCCATGGCAGTCTTCCTAACATTGAAGAAACTATCCCCTCACAGATCAGCCTACATCAGGCTGGTCTTGGACAGCGAAGTAATAGTGAAATGTCTGAACCGACAAGGCTCGAGATCGGCCTCCATAAATCATGTGATGTTAGCCATCTTTCGCTTAGCAAGGAAGAAAAGATAGCCCTTATCAACAGTTCACCTGCAAGGATTCCCCAATGTGACGACGGACGCTCTATCCAGGAAAAAAACGATAGAGACAGAATGGTCCCTCGATGCAGACTCATTCTCCTTCATCTTGGAAAAAGTCCCGGAACTGCAGATCCACCTCTTCGCAATGAGTGAAAACAAAAAACTACCTTGATATGAGGGCCCATACAAGGACCCTCGGGCAGAAGCGACGGACGCCATGTCCCTCGATTTGAACAGATGTAATCATATATATCTGTTCCCACCAACAAATCTCCTGCTGAAGGTCCTCAAAAAGCTGAGATCTTTAGGGGAACAGTAGCAGTAATGGGCCCCAAATGGCCCATGAGCAATTGGTTCCCTTTAGTGATAGAAGTGAAGCTGAAGCTGTTTCCTCTACAGAATCCAGTTATATCCCAACTGGTTCAGAAGTCGACTGTCTATGCTTCATCATTGAGAACCCAAAACCTACATCTCATGATTATCTCGTCTTAGCAGCTAAGAAAAGGTTAAGGATCTCAAAAGACAACATCGTTTTTATAGAATAATACAAGTCAAAGTCAACCAGAAGACAATATGAATCGTATTGGAAGAAGGGGGTCTCCTTTGTCAAAGCAAACAGACCGGCTAAAAATCTCAATAGACTTGTCTTTCCTTCCTCATCCACCTTCATGAACAAGGCCTGGCTTCAACCACAATAACTACGTGTAAGCAGGCCTTGACTAGACCTCTTCTTTACGCCTTCCAGGTGGACCTGTCAAACGAAATCTTCAATAAGATTCCGAAAGCATGAGCTAGACTTAAACCACCAACCCCTCCAAAGCCAATATCATGGTCCTTGGACAAAGTATTGCCCTATGCTTCGAACTTGAACAACGAAGATTGTACCCTAAAGGATATAACACAGAAAGTGATATTCTTGTTTGCTATAGCCTCAGGGGCTTGAGTTAGTGAAATAGTGGCCCTATCTAGAAACAAAGATCATATTCAGTTCACAGAAGAGGGAGAACTAAATCTCTTTCCCGATCCTGCTTTTCTCGCCAAAAACAAGCTACCCACCAAAAGGTGCGGTCCTTGGAAAATCTGCCCTCTGAAGGAAGAGGTCTCTCTATGTCCAGTAGAGTGTCTTAAGGTCTATCTTCGTAGAACTTTAGACTTCAAGGGGGGACAACTCTTTTCTAGGAGAAACCTCAGGATCAAACTTATCCCTAAAACAACTGAGGGTGAAACTCACCTACTTTATTCGCAGAGCGGATCCTGATAGTACACCCGCAGGTCACGATCCTAGAAAAGTTGCTTTCTCGTTGAACTTCTTTCAACATATGGACTTTCATAGACTCCGCTCATATACTGGGTGGAAATCTTCTAGAGTCTTCTATAAACATTACGCGAAGCAAGTGCAGGAAATAAAACACTTTCTGGTGGTGGCAAGTAGTGTTATAAAACCTGTCGTCTAGTGCTGTGATGAACAGTGGACTGTTTGGGACTTAACAGTAGCTGGGCGAACAGGTATTAGTATCTTTGAGTGTAATACCTTTCAAATGAAAATCACTATGGTGATTCTCAGACTGTTCTATATAGGTGTAGAATCTAACCAATAACACCAGTCCGTGTGAATATTCGTACACAGTGTTGAGACATATCCAACATCTAAGTGAAATCAATCAAATAATTCACAATAGTGAGACGCACCTATGACTAATTCATAATATATGTATTTCTTCCCTTGCAGATTAAAAATATATATACCTGAAGATGTTGAAATGTCAAAAGGATTCTATTTAAGATACTTTTGTTGTTGTATTTTTATATTTGTCTATACATATAGATACATGAAAATGTATATGTGTCTTATTCACCCTGCATGAAATCGAATAAAAGATCCAGAGCGTTTTATTTTTCATAAAAATAATATACTTGACAGTATAACCACTGTAAGAACAACCCGGTAATCTCTAAAATGTTCCACTTTGTTCATACGAAATACAAACTTTGACGCCTTAAAGTCGATATCGACAATTTCCATGCAGGGGTAGGAAGCCCTAAGTTAGATCCAAACTTAGTGGATATGACAAATAACGGTAATGTTATATATATTAGGTCTGGAAGACCATATAAAGAAACTCAGTCAAAGCAAAGGCACTCATACAAACCAACAGATATAGTACTTTTAAGAAATTCTCTGGTAAACTTCCTTCAGAACGACATGGCTTTGCTCACTTTGAGCAAAGTGAAAAAAACAATTTTTGGGTGATATGGTCATGTCGTCCTGATTGACCCTCCTTGCTTTTAAAAAAGCAGTATACAACTATGTAACAAAAAGTCCCCGTTCGAAACTACTCTATTTGTGGCTATCCATGCTTAATTGCAACAAGGAATAGTATGCCGTAGTGGTACTGGGAGGAGAACCACCAGGTAGCCTTGATAACGGCTCCCCTTCAAACTCGCCACTCTTCCCCCTCAAAGCGTAAACTCTATTCGGGGTGAAGATTGCCATGTGTCGTATCAAGAAATACGTTCCCTGATATGCGATATCCTTAAAGTTATATTAAGGATACTCGTGCCAGGAGTTAGAAGTCTGGAAACCTGTGATTAAATCTCTAGGAGTGTCACTGTAGCCAAATATCCCTTAGTCAGCTGCCTAACGGAACCTTCCATCAGGACGACATGGCCGTATCACCCAAAATTATATTTTTCACTTTGCTCAAAATCCGTTTTCTGTATAGTTCTATTATATAAATATTCTATTTTCTCAGTCATTAGGATTACATTGTCGCCCACGCTTATTCCTGGTTGACAAAATGGTAGGCAAAATATTTTATAAAATTATAGAATGGTACAATAAATGGTTACCTGTTGTATTAAGTGGTGTTCAGAATGCTTATGATATTAATTTTTCGATGAAATCAATGTTTTTTTTCTAGTTATGATATGTCAACTAGTATAGCCTGAAAATTATGGGCTTGCGCAAGGTATCATCATCAATAACGTCCAGAACACCTTAAAATATAGTGTACTAATCATATCGGTAAATATATGATGCTTTAATTTCTAGCCAATAAACAAAACCTATAATTTTCCTTTTTCTATTTTATGTTTTATCTAATTCTGATCATTAATATTGTGACAAACCACCAAGTCATGAGTTTTCTTACCAACTGTTATGTAAACCAGTATGAGGGATCCTAGTAGGAAACCGGGGTTTTGGCTGCAGAAACGCTAAAATCCAGTGATTTGCAACAATAATAATGGTCAGAAATGCATAATAAACACTAGATAATCAGTTGGAAAAATATATGGCTCATGTAAGTACTTGGAAATTAGAATATGAAAATTAACTATGGTTCATATCAAATCGTTCAGATGATTTTTGTTCTGCCTTGGCGTGCTTCGCTTGTGAATAACATAATTCCACTTCTTTGTTCTAACAAGCAGTACATGGAAGAACTGCAAATGCCTTCCTCAGGGGTCACTATGAAAGTGTCATGGTTACCTATAATTCATATCGCATTCCTCGTATAATTTTTGTTTGGCTGTGGCTGGCTTCACTTGCAAATAAATTTAATCTGACTGTTCATCGGTTCCAGCAAGCGTATATGGTAGGCAGCACAATCATGTGGGTCACTATTTTTAGGATATCTTATTTTCAGATGATCTACAGTAGCTATTGCCTGAATGTAGAGCATTTTCAACATAATCATTTACCAATTATGATATCAAACAAGATTTCAAAATAGATCGTACTCCCTTGGTGGAGACGTCTTCTTGAGACGTTAGTTATACTGAAACCAAAAGGGAGGGTGGAAAAAAAATAGCTGATATAGAACAATATCAAGGTAATTGTACATAAATATTTGGAAGCTCTTAATTGAATAATAAAATCAAGCTGATGTATACGTAATTACAATAGCAGAGAAGGTCTTCAAAACAATTGAAACCAACTCATGCTCAACAATTCGCCATCAATCTCCCAAAGTTGTACTAATTTTGATCGATCAGTACGGAATATTTATGTTCCAGCCCCCATTAATCATGTAGAGAAAAATACCAAAAGAGCCAGAACCTATTGTATCAAATATTAACCTTCTTATTCTATGTTACCAATATTTTCTTGTTTAAACTCAAGGAAAATATATGCTACTTTAATCTCTAACCAAGTAAAAGAATCTTATATATTTTTCTGTTTTCTATATTGTGTTTTATCTATTTCTGACCATGAATATTGGGGGTAAATCTCCAATTCATGAGTTTTCCTATCTTTCCCTATATAGAGCTAACTATGTTGAATCCCAGTGAAAAAGCAGGGTTTTGGGTATGGTAACACTAAAAAAACAGTGATTTGCAGCAATAAAAAGGGTCAAAGATTCATAATGAAGACAATCAATTGGAAAAATAAATGGTTCATGTAAGATACAGGTAAATATTATAATAACCCGCTTGATGGTTTTTACACGCAAATAAACATAATCTCACTGTTCCTGTGTTTTGGCACGGATTTGCTATGCATGCCATCCCCGTGTGTCTCTATTAAAACCTCATAAATATCTCGCCTTCAAGCTAGGCGCATCTAGGCAAGCAAGCCTGATGCTTTCAGGCGAGGCCCATTCAGACATTGTATGTCTGATGCGTTCAGATGAGGCGCATTCCCACATGGTGTATATTACGCCTTCAGTCGTGGTACATTCAGGTAATGCCTGTCTGGCACGTTAAGAAAAGTCACATCTAATGCCATCAGGTGAAGTGCGTCTAATGCTTTCAGGCAAGCTAGTCTAGCATTTAGGAGAGGCAAAGTGCATCTAGATAATTCAAGCAAAGCATGTCTGGAAGAGACACGTCTAGGGGAGACCTGTGAAGGAGAATTGAGTCTGGATAAAATGTGTCTGGTTGAGGCACATCTTGGTGAAGCGTGTCTGGATTGGATGTGTGATTGAAATGTGTATCTGGAGGAAGTGTATCTTCTGGTTGAGGCGCATCAGGGTGAGGAGGTGCCTTTTGAAGCTCCTAAAGTCTTCTGTTGAGTTTGAAATGAAGGAGCTCACCTGCTTGAATCCCACTTACAATCGTCCTCTTGAACGGATGGTCTGGCATAAGTTGTATGACAACCCTGTGAGCACGCTCCGATTATCTATTTTTCTCTGAAGAACACCTTCAGCAGTGGTGAGGGTCAGGCAATCGCTTGGAAGTCCTAGATACAGGAGAAGAGATCTTCCTCATGGAAAAGTGCATGGGAAAAATGTCGACATCAGAAGTCTCTGAAGAGGTAGGGAGAAAATATATGCCTCTTTCCTGGCCCGTTTCAGACCAAAATCCTCAATAGCAATGGCTGCAAACTGCTCTTGCTGGTGTCTTGAAGAAAGGGTCTCTTTCAGCCACTCCCAGGAAGGCAAACCCTGAAGTCCTCAGGAGGGCCACACTAAGCATAAGGAACTCAGGCACCGGCAGTAATAACCATGGCCGTGATTCTTACCGAAGTTAGGCTAGCCTAACTCGTGTGTATATATATATATATATATATATATATATATATATATATATATATATATATATATATATATATATATATATATATATATATATATATATATATATATATATATATATATATATATATATATATATATATATATATATATATATATATATATATATATATATATATATATATATATATATATATATATATATATATATATATATATATATATATATATATATATATATATATATATATATATATATATATATATATATATATATATATATATATATATATATATATATATATATATATATATATATATATATATATATATATATATATATA
Organism: Palaemon carinicauda; assembly: GCF_036898095.1. Taxonomy (NCBI): domain Eukaryota; kingdom Metazoa; phylum Arthropoda; class Malacostraca; order Decapoda; family Palaemonidae; genus Palaemon; species Palaemon carinicauda. The sequence continues at coordinate 29,945,465 of NC_090741.1, read as the reverse complement.
TATATATATATATATATATATATATATATATATATATATATATATATGTTAGTAAAGTACTTCCCCATGTTTAACCTTGCCTTATCGTTCCTTATTAATTCGGATGGGGACATACCTCCCTTAGAATTTATAGAGAAGGTTCAATTTATAATCTATTTTAGAGAAAGGAGGGTAAACCCTTCCTCCCTCCATGAGCCGCCCAGTATTCTGGCTTTGTGGTTAGACGGCAATTCAGGGTGCCCTGTCTTGTAGCAGACGATGTCACCGGCAGGGGAGTCCTTGTTCCTCTGCCTTCCACGACGTCATCGGCAAAGGAAGCCATGCTTCCTCAGTTCTCTGACGAAGGTAGGGGGCATACCTGCCACCACCTTTCTCCCTAGTGAACTATTAGACCCTTCCCCCTCCCCTTTCTGTCCACTAGTGTCTGCATAGCCGTCACAACATTCTTTCTCCGGTATTCGGTCAGTCATCCCGACGTACCGGGTTTTCTGTGTTGCCGGTCGGGACCCTACCAGCGGCAGTTAGGCAGCAGCCTCAGTCACCTTCCCCCTTTCGTCCTTCTTTCTCCAGAAGTGAATGTCACAGAGGGGGTAGGATACATTGAGCCGGCCCGTTCGGGTGCCGGTGGGAAACCCAACATACTTTTGAGAAGTCTTCAGGCCTCCCTTGGTCTGCCATCCACAATTATTGCCGCTGGCTGTAGAGCTGGCGGCAGGCCTTTTGTGGATGGATGGAAACTAGAATCAGATGGATTCTTATCCCTTCCATTAGAATTCTTATTTTGACAAAGACACAGTAGGCAACCTAACAGTCCTCCTACACTTCCAGTTGTTGTGCTAAACCATAATAATAGGAAACTCCTGCCTCAATACTTTTTCTCTCTCTATCAGTTAGTGCTGCCAGGTACTAACCTAACCCCGGTAGTGTGCCGGCTGGACTACAGTATACAGAATATACAGTAGTACATTTAATTTCTAACATATTCTACGTTTCCTATCACAGTCTATTGTTGGGACCAGGATATCATGTTGACGTTGAGTAATCCCTCAACCCCTAGATGAATCCTTTGATCATCGGGACACTAATAAATCACTGCTCAATATCATTATATTACATTTGGATATAGTTAGTATAAACACATACTAACCCTAACTCTAAGTACTAGAGTTTCTTACACCCTGTGTTCTTCCTAACAAGGAACCTAAAATATTATTATTGACGGAGGTCTCAGTAATTGATTAGGGTGGGAAGCGTAGTTATTTGTCTTTCCTATCTCCTTTCCAGCTTATTATCCTAAGCTACTGTAAACAATAGTAATTATTATTGTTATAAAAATTGTATGCTTTTATATCACGGATATAAAAAAAAACTATATACTCATTGAGCCCCTTTTCCTTTACAGGATGAGCCAATGTATAAGTGTGCAGCCTTAGCCTGCAACCACAAAGACAAAGACTCTTTTGGCTACACGAAGTGCAGGACTCATGCCCCCTGCAGCATCGTGTCTGGAGTCCTCAAGTATTGGGACCAGAAGGGTTGCCCCACATGTACGACCCGGCTGGCCAACAGCTTCGGAGAAGCTCCCTCAGTCAACATGGAGACTAGAGATACAGCGAGGGAGACCCTTCGCTAATGGGTAAGTAGATTCCAAAAGAATTTTCAAGGGACCGTAATTACCCAACGATTCCCTAAGGTACCTACTGTTCCCCAAGGCTCTATCTAACACAGTGGTGCCCCAGGAACAGGTCCAGCCTCCCTTCATACAAATGAAGATAGACGTCGACATAGACAAGGCACTAGAAGGCATGGACATCCTTCAGGAAAGGACGTCGAAAGTGTTCATTGACACTGAGAAGACCCTATTACAATTAGGCCCTAAATAAGGCGTGTAACATCCACAAGCGGAGGAAGAAGGATCCGTTTCAACGGCAACTGAAGACCCTCAGTTTGCTGGGACGGCATACCAACCTATGCCGTCAACCTCTTCAATCCCAATTCCATAACCACCGGCATAGGCCGTCATGAACGAAGAGATCCTCACTTCAATTCAACGGATAATGGGGTTGATCAAAAAGGTACAAGAGACGATGAGAGAATCACTCAGACCACAACAGATACTATTGCAAGAGAGGATGGATAGCCCAGGACCTACCAAGAGCTCTACTAAGAAGCTCCTTAAGGTGCTGAATTTCTCTCACCCCTGCGAAACCAACCCCTGGAGGTATACGGAGCATATGCCCATGATGAATGGGAACTATTCGTCTCAGAGAAGTGGGGAACCAAACTGATTGAAGATCTTGAATTCTGGCCTAACTTTCCAGTTTACCTAGAATGCTACAAGAGACTGCGGGATGAACATGCAACCCGTGAGGAAACGGTACCCAAAGAGGTCATTGACTTAAAACATGAAAAGGCACAAGCCATCATCCTGAAAACCTTGAAAGGAGCCTGGTACACCCACTCCAAAGTCTTAGCACTGAGCGAGAGACATCCTATCCTACGTTTCTTGCTCTTTCTTCCATTTCTTTCCCCTGTTTGGAGAAACCACTAGACTTCGCCGTCAAGGCAGTCAGCAAGGGCAATCCTTGCTCAACCCTAGAGGAATGCAAACCATTCTCTCTAGCACTACCTGGCTATGAGGAGAAGTGAAAGGATGTCCGTCTAACCTTCTTCGTCTCTAAGCTGGATCCAGAGATAGCAGGCCAGCAGTTCAATGAGAACCTTCCGAAGTTGCCAGACCATCTTCTGAGGAGGGAACAGGAGACGAGAGAGAGAGACTAGCGGCCTCCCTTTCTCGTCAGAACTGCCTGGAAATTAGTCCAGGTCTACAGAACACCCCAGAAAGGATAATTTTCCCGGCTAAGTCCCACATGAGTACCCTTGTGAAAGACTTATATGCTTTCCTCAGAGCGAGGAGTGCCTGCAGAGAGTGTTTTGACCTCAGCAACCATAAGATATGAACCAAGGAAACTGATTACCTTGAAAATCTGGGTTAAAGACCTTTTTCCTACAGGAACTGGTCCAACAGATCATAGCCAGAGCAACCACGGAGAACGGGAACCTTCTCCAAAAGTGGGGCATGAGATCAAAGAGGAAATCTTCCTCAGACGCAGGTCCCCGGCCTAAAAATATAAAGGAAAGTTGACCATGTAGATCTGGACAACTGTCTGCCGTGACTACGACCACGAAGCCTCAGACCACTTTCCAGATGGTTCCTCAACAACTGGTGGCTCAGTCGCCAATCTTTAACCAGAACGTTGTGAGGCAATCGACCTACTTTCACCTTGATCAGAAAAGAAATGGCCATAAGATAAATTCACTTGGAGATAGCTCCTCCCGGGGCCGAGTAGTATGTGGTCACGAAAACAAATCCACAGGACCCCACACCCAAAGAGGGGTTCTAGGTAGGACCCAGACCGTATCACTGTCTGGATCGCGGGACCTTCAATCATTGGGCTCACAGCCTATTAACGAATGGACTCAAGTGGAAATGGAACAGAATTTCACACAGTTTTCCAAAATTCTTCTAACACTCCACCCCCTCGTAAGAAGAATATACCTCAGAACTCTTGAACAAGAAGGCAAGAAGGAAAACAAAGTCCATCAAATTCCAGGGAAGGCTGTTTTGTGTTCCCAAGAAAGACTCAGACAAACTAAGAGTCATTCTAGACTTGTCTCCACTCAACAAGTTCATCAAGAACAACAAGTTCCGGATGCTTACTTGGCAATACATAAGGACCCTTCTACCAAAAGGAGCAAACACACCCTCAATAGACCCAACAGAGGCTCACTGGCATCTTATATCGAGCTGCCCTTTCTCCTTCTACCTAGGATTCATGCTGCAGAAGGAGTGATTTTTCAGAGCAATGCCCTTCGGACTCATTACGGCCCCAAGGATGGTCACAAAGCTGGCAGACACAATCATCTAACAGCTAAACTCTGAAGGAGTTCAATTACTAGCATATCTAGATGATTGACCAGTATGGGCAGCATCCAAGACTACTCATATGCAGGAAGCCAATATGGTGATCCAGTCTCTGGAACACCTGGGCTTTAACATCAAGCACAAGAAGTCTCGACTTCCGCCAGCTCAGAAGTTCCAATGGCTATGAATTCAATTGGACTCAAAGTCACACCATCTCTCCATTCTATTCAAGAAGGGAAGAGAGATAAAGGGATCTGTCAAGAGACTAATCCGTCATAAGAGGATTTCAGAATAGCAACACAAAAGAGTATCGCACTCTCTCCAGTTTGCGGCAGTTAAAGACCCAGTGCTAAAAGCACGTCTAAAAGATGCGTCAAGAGTGTGGAGAAGATACGCATCAAAAGTTCGAAGAGACAAACCAAGGCTGGCCCCGACCCTATTGAGCATGCTGATAGGGCCGTGGTCAACAGCCAAGAGCTTAGCACGAACAATTCCCCTGCAACCACCACAACCATCAGTGGATGTACACTCCTCCTCGAAAGGATAAGGTGGCCATTCTCACGAGAGAAAAGTGCAAAAGAATTGGTAGTACTAGTTCAAAACCTTTCATGTCGATGTTTAGGAACCTCTGACAGTTTACCTGACGTTGAAGAGACTATCCCCTCGCAGAACAATCCACATCAGATTGGCCCTGATCAACGAAGGGATAATAAAATGTCTAAATAGACAAGGCTCGAGATCTCACATAGGACCTGTGATATTAGCCACCTTCCACCTGATAAGGAAGAAGGGATGGCACTTATCAGCATTTCACCTACAAAGGTTCCGCAACGTGATAGAGGATGCTCTATACAGGCAAAAGCCCATGGAGACAGAATGGTCCCTAGACGCAGACCCATTCTCCTTCACCTCGTAAAAAGTCCCGGAACCACAGACTGACCTCTTCACAATGAGTGACAACAAGAAACTACCTCGTTTTTTAGCCCCTTAGATGGACCCTCAAGCACAGGTGATGGACCTCACGTCTCTCGAACGGAACAAGTGGAACCACATTTACCTGTTTCCACCAACCATCCTCCTGCTAAGAGTCCTCGACAAGCTAAGATCCTTCAGAAGGACAGCAGCAGTATCGGCCCCCCAGCGGCCCAAAAGCAACTGGTTCCCTCTAGTTCTAGAACTGAAACTGAAGCTGTTCCCTCTGCTGGACCCAGCGTTATCTAATCTGGTCCAGATGTCGACTGCTTGCACTCCATCATTGAGAACCAACAACCTACATCTCACGATTTTCCTGTTCTAGTGGCGAACAAAAGGTTTAGAGTCTCTAAGGATAAAGTGCACTTCATCAAAGAGTATAAGTCAAGTTCTACTAGGAGACAATAGGAATCATCATGGAAGAAATGGGTGTCCTTTGTGAAATCAAAGGAACGGACAGAAATATTGATAGATTTCGGTCTAGTTTAATTCATATTCCTACTCCAACAAGGCCTGGCTTCCACTACGATTACCTCATGTAAGTCAGACCTGGCTAAACCACTTCTGTTTTTTTGACAAGAGAAAATATGGACCCTGATGTGTTTTCAGTGCTGCATCAGATTCATACCCTGTTGTAACTACATTTGATAATCTAGATGCAAGGTAAAAATATTAAACGTATTTGCGTCTTATTGCCGCTATCTCAGTTCCAGGTGAATAAAGCTTACTAGAGTTTTAATTAAACCCTAGAAAAGCCCAACTTGAAACCAGAGTACAGATTTCCAAGGTATGGGAAAGGTAATCTCAAAGTGTTACCTTCCGTCCCTACGGAAAATCTAGCATTGAATCCTTATTGTTGATGTCGACACTTTCCCTGCAGGGGGCAGGACACCTTAAGCCAGTTCCAAGCTTAGTGGAAATGACAGATAATGGTAATGTCATATACAGGTCTAAGAGACCAGATAAGGACCACATTCAAGGTAGAAGGTACTTATACAAACCAACAGATATAGTATTTTCAAGTTGATGCTCTGGTAAGCTTCCATCAGGACGATATGGCAGAGCGCAAAAAACGGATTTTGAGCAAAGTGAAAAATCTATTTTTGGGTGAGATAGCCATGTCGTCCTGATGGACCCACCCTTTTCGCTGACCCCACCCGAAACTACTCTATCTGCAGGTATTCCTGCTTAAACACAAGTAAAGGAATGGCAGCAAGTAGTAGTGCGGATAGGAGGTCCACTGGGTACCTAAATCAGCACCCCCTTCTTTCGCCACACCTCCCCCTCAAAGAGTTAAATCTATTTGGAGTGAAGATTGCTATATGTCGTATCTAAAAATACGTCCCTTGATATTATGTGATATCCTTAGTTTTTATTATGGATACTCACGCCAGGAATTAGAATCCTGGAGACCTTCGGTTTATTTCTCTGGGAGTATCACTGTAGCAAACATCCCGTAGAAAGGCTACCTAAAGGAACCTTCCATCAGGATGACCTGGCTATCTCACCCAAAAAAAGATTTTTCACTTTGCTCAAAATCCGTTTTATATTACTATTCTCCTTGGTTCCTTGCTTCAACTTACTAGGGTAGTCAGCTAAGGTTGAGGAGGCCTGTTGGTAACATCCTTGCCTGGTGATCACCAGACTGGAGTTCAAGTCACTCTCAAATTCGTTAATTGCTCTGGTCGCTCCAATCCCACCATCACTATGAGCTAAGGATATGGGGTTCGGGGAAACCGATAAGTCTACCTGCTGAGTCATCAGCAGCCATTGTCTGACCTTCCCTGGGGTGGAGAGTGGCTTTGGCGCTGATCATATGTATATAAAATCAGTCTCAAAGGAATTGTCCTGCTTGCTAGGGCAATTTCTCTGCCCCTTGCCTCTGGAGCAGCCTCTTCAAAACCTTTCAATGAGGTGAGAAAAATACCATTGTCTTAATTTGGTTTTCAATTCAGAGAAGACTTGTTGCCGAGATTAGGGCTTCTTTCTACTCGCATAAAATCAGTATATAACAATACTGGAAAACTCTTCTATGTCCTGAGAATGTTTTTATTTCGTTTGCGATAATGAAATCATAAATGTAATTGAACTATGGGGAGGGTGCTGCTAAGAATAATTTTGCTTCTAATCCAGTTTGTGGGTGACATAAGATATATGGGCAAGAATTAGTAAATATTTAGAAAACCTTATCCCCCAATGTTTATTTGTCAATAAGTAAGATAGCTCATTGTGTTCCCTAGAGTAAATTTCAACATTTGGGATTTATAAACCTAAAAGAAAGTATTTTATTCAATTTCACTATTAACCATGAATCAAATTACTGAGGAAGGGAGATACTGGCATTAATATTGCTCATATAAACTATTTTTTTTCTTTATAGATAGTCGGTAAAACAATGATCACAGTTATTACTGAGTAACTATATATTGCTTAGTGTGAATAATATAATAGTGTTTTCAAAACTACGAAAGGAAAGTTTCCACCTTCTAGAGAGACTATGGGAATTCATCTTACGACTTCAAATTTGTCTGCTGTGTATAAATGAAACCGATATGATGCCCGTGTTGCAATATTTGTTTGTGTATGATATACTTGTTGCAATGCAGGTTTGCAAGGCATGGGAAAAAGTGGCATCCATCCATCAATTTGGAAAAGCATTCACATCAATCATGAGAGAATATAACCTATTTTCCTTTAATTGGTGTAGTTCATCGTCAGCCACAGACTTCACCTTCAAGGGCAAACCTGGAGGATATCAAAACAACTAAATAGTACATATTTTCCTCCTCTTGAAATCCTTGATATTTCTTTTACAGAAAATCTGACAGACACTAATTTAAGAAAATTACTTTCACCACCTAACTGTGTTCGCTATCTCCATGCACTTTTGACCACACGATTGATCTCTCTTAAATAACTGCATTTAGCTGGGATTCTTATTGGAGATTATGGGGTAGAGTGTTTTGCAAGGTTTTTACCTTCATTGACATATCTTGATGTACACTGTTGTTTATTTTGACAGATATGTCAGTAATAATCCTATCTCAACCTCAAACACCTGTAAGGTATAATCTATTGCACCTAGGTAGTATGGATTTCATCTTAAACATGTAAATTTTATTAAGTAGTAGGTTGGCCAGGGCACCAACCACCCATTGAGATACTACAGTTAGAAGGTTATAGCATCCTTTGACTTACCAGACAGTACTACATTGGATCCTTCTTTGTGGTTACGGTTAATTTTCCCTTTGCCTACACATACACCAAATAGTTTGGCCTAATCTTTACAGATTCTTCTTTGTCCTCATACCTCTGACAACTCTGAGATTATCAAAGAATTGCTGTTCGCCCAAGGGGTTAACATTTGCACTGTAATTGGTCACTGGCTACTTTACTCTTGGTAAAGGTAGAGGAGATTCTTTAGCTATGTTAAACAGCTCTTCTTGGAGAGGTAAACTCCAACATCAAATCATTGTTCTCTATTCTTGTGCAGTGGCATAACCTCTGTACCATGGTATTCCACTATCTTGGGTTAGAGATCTCTTGCTTGAGGGTACCCTCGGGCACACTGTTCTATCTTATTTATATCCCTCTTGTTTTTATTTATTTTTATAGTTTATAAAGGAAATATCTATTTAAACATTGTTACTGTTCTTAAAATATTTTATTTTACCTTATAGTCTTTATTATGGTCTTTCACTGTATTGGGTTAGAGAGAGAGAGAGAGAGAGAGAGAGAGAGAGAGAGAGAGAGAGAGAGAGAGAGAGAGAGAGAGAGAGACTGCATCACTCTCTTATTCATATTAGGAGAGAGATCATATCCATACTAAGAGAGAGAGAGAGAGAGAGAGAGAGAGAGAGAGAGAGAGAGAGAGAGAGAGAGAGAGAGCCTTACCTTATTGCATTATTGCCTTATTTTTTGTTTGGGTTCCCCCAGGTCCCTCAGTGTGAGGCACCTCGTATATCCACCAGAGAGTTGCTAATGCATCTTCCGGTGTATTTTGCATCTTCCAGTCTTGGATGGTCTGGGATGCATCTTAGGTATTTATCGAGCTGATTTTTAAACACATCTACGCTCACTCCTGATATGTTTCTTAGATGAGCTGGCAGCACATTAAATAGTCGCTGCATTATCGATGCTGGTGCGTAGTGGATTAATGTCCTGTGCGCCTTTCTCAGTTTACCTGGAATGCTTTTTGGCACTATTAATCTACCTCGGCTTGCTCTTTCTGATACTTTAAGCTCCATGATGTTTTCAGCAATTCCTTCAATTTGCTTCCATGCTTGTATTATCATGTAGCGTTCTCTTCTCCTTTCTAGACTGTATAGTTTTAAAAATTGCAGTATTTCCCAGTAGTCAAGGTCCTTAACTTCTTCTATTCTAGCAGTATAGGACCTTTGTACACTCTCTATTTGCGCAATATCCTTTTGGTAGTGTGGGTACCATATCACATTGCAGTACTCGAGTGTACTACGCACATAAGTTTTGTAAAGCATAATCATGTGTTCAGCTTTTCTTGATTTAAAGTGTCTGAATAACATTCCCATTTTTGCTTTACATTTAGCCAACAGTGTTGCTATTTGGTCGTTGCATAACATATTCCTATTTAAAATTACACCAAGGTCTTTAATTACTTCCTTGTTTGTGATTGTCTCATTATTAGGTCCCTTGTATGCATACACCATTCCTTCTCTGTTTCCATAATTTATTGATTCGAATTTATCGGAGTTAAATACCATCCTATTTATCTCCGCCCATTCATATATTTTGTTTAGATCCCTTTGTAGTGAGTTCCTATCTTCATCACAAGTGATTTCTCTACTTATTCTTGTGTCATCGGCGAAACTTCTCACTACGGAGTTTTCAACATCACAGTCTATGTCTGAGATCATAATAACAAATAGCAGTGCAGCTAATGCCGTACCTTGGGGCACACCAGATATTACCTGGGCTTCATCTGATTTCTCGTCATTTGCAACCACTATCTGTTTTCTGTTTTGCAGGAATTCTTTTACCCATTTTCCTATCTTTCCCACAATATTATGCTTTCTCATTTTTTTCTCCAAAATGTTATGGTCTACCTTGTCAAAGGCTTTTGCAAAATCTAGATAGATCACATCTGTGTCTTTTTCATTTATTATATTATTGTATATGTTTTCATAGTGTGCTATCAGTTGGGTCTGTGTACTTTTTCCAGGTACGAAACCGTGTTGACCCATATTAAACAAATTATTTTTGACCAAATGGTTCATTATTTTCTTTTTTATTACCCTCTCATACACTTTCATAATATGTGATGTTAGACTAACAGGTCTATAATTGCTTGCCTCTAGTCTTGATCCACTTTTGAAGATAGGGGTTATATAAGCTAATTTATGTTTAACATATATCTCGCTCATATCTACACTCTGTCTTAGCAGTATTGCAAGCGGCTTTGCGATAGTGTTTGCAGTTTTTTTTAACAAAATCGCTGGAACTCCATCTGGTCCGGCTGCCGATCCATTTTTAATTTCGTTTATAGCCGTGACAATATCTGCTTCATTAATATCTATATCCGTTAGATATTCAACATTTTCTTCTCTCATTTCTATTTCATTATTCTCATTCGCAATTCTTGGCGTGAACTCACTCTTATATTTTTCTGCTAATATGTTGCATATTTCCTTTTTTTCATTCGTTAGCCGTCCTTCAATTCTTAGAGGGCCTATTTCTATTCTCCTTTTATTCATCTTTTTTGCATAGAAGTAAAGTACTTTGGGGTTTCTTTTTATATTTTGAAGTGTCCTTTCTTCTAAGTCCCTTTTTTCATTTTCTTTCGACTGTATAATCTTTTGTTCTGCATTTTCTATCTTACATTTTATTTCCCTCATTTTCCACACATTTTTTTCTTTTGCAAGATTTTTCTTCCACTTTTTAATTTTCTGAAATAAGATCCTTCTGTCTCTTGGTATGCACGTCTTTTGTTTATTGTTTTTTTTCGGTACATATTTTTCAACAATTTTCTCCAGTATTTTGTACAGTATATCCGTATTTACCTGTATATTATCACTTATAAATACATTTTTCCATTCTTTATTCAGTTCTTCATTTATTTCTGACCATTTTATATTCTTACTGTAAAAGTTATATTTTCCATATCCTTCCCAAAGTTTTGTGCTTTTATTAATTCTGTGATCACTTGCTTTGGAATGAACTATCAATTCTATGACATTGTGGTCTGAAATTCCCGTGTTATACACTATTATTTCTTTAACATAATTCACCTCATTCACAAATACTAGATCTAGGACATTTTCCTTTCTTGTTGGAATGTGGTTTATTTGTTGCATATTATGTTCTAATAGCATATCTTGAAGCTTTTCAAATTGCCTCTTATCTTCTGCGCTACTATTACTATCTTTTTTATATGTATACATACAACCACTTTCTTCTATCCGTTCTTTCCAATCCACGAAAGGAAAGTTAAAATCTCCGGATAGGAGTATATTCCAGTCTTTATGGTTTCTACATATATCATCTATTTTTTCTATTATTATGTCAAGAGAGAGAGAGAGAGAGAGAGAGAGAGAGAGAGAGAGAGAGAGAGAGAGATATTATCACTCTCTTAGTAATAATCATAATAATAAGAGAGAGAGAGAGAGAGAGAGAGAGAGAGAGAGAGAGAGAGAGAGAGAGAGAGAGAGAGAGAGATATTATCACTCTCTTAGTAATAATAAGTGAGAGAGAGAGATGTTATCATTATCTTAGTAATAGTAGGAGAGAGAGAGAGAGAGAGAGAGAGAGAGAGAGAGAGAGAGAGAGAGAGAGAGAGAGAGAGAGAGAGGTATCACTGTTTCAATCATACTTGTAATAAGGAAATGCAAGAAATCCTTTTTTCAAATATCTACAAAATTTTAATGAAAAGATATGTAATTTTTACTTTCTTATTTTGAGTGAACAATAACTTTTATTCCTTCTTCTATGTGGGAAACCCATTTTTATTTCTTTTATTTCACGAATGAAATATTTTTAATTAACTTTTTTCATAGATTTCAAAGCTCCGAGACAGTTGTTTCCTGTACAGCTTCGTTTTGGTAATTCGAATTTTATTCCAGGTTGCGATATTACGTTTCTCCAAGATTAGATGTATTTTTACTTTTCCAGTCATACTTACTGAGGAGATTGTTGTATTTACCACTTATAATTGTTGCTGTGAAGTATGAAGTTCTCTCTCTCTCTCTCTCTCTCTCTCTCTCTCTCTCTCTCTCTCTCTCTCTCTCTCTCTCTCTCTGCAGTTTTACAATCTTTGTTACTAAGTAACTGGCGTTACTTACATATTATTATCACTAAGTATAAAATTTATTTTCTCTCTCTCTCTCTCTCTCTCTCTCTCTCTCTCTCTCTCTCTCTCTCTCTCTCTCTCTCCTGTGATGTATATGAAATTGAACAAATATCTATTTGCTAAACTATATACTTGAAAAGCTTTAGTTTGATAGTTTGCTCTTACTTTCGTTTCTTGCCTATCCAGATTTTTAATACTTTGAAAGGCTATAATTTAGTGTATATTACACACACACGCACACACGCAGGCACACACACATGAACCCTTTCTTTTCATTTATTAAAAACTGATTTTCAGAAACATATGATATTGCAAAAATATAGTTCCAATAAATACACATCTACTTTTGAAAATTTTGGATATGTTATTATACTTATATAAGTGGTAGAGAATAAGATTAATTCAGAAAGTGAAAAGTTATAGAAATTAAATAAAGATGTAATGAATCCTAAAGCCAGAATTGGTATTCGATGCCAAAAATAATTTTCAATAGTCCTATAGGGTTGTGGTGGCCTATTGGAAACGTCCCTGCCTGGTGTTTTGCTAGACGGGAGATCGAGTCAAGCTTAAACTCAATAGTTTCTTGTAACATCACCATCCTTGTGAGTTAAGGATACGGGGTTTGGGGAAGCCTATAGGTCTACCTGCTGAGTTATCCGTAGCCATTACCCGTCCTTCATGGATCCTAACTCGGGAGGAGAGTGGGATTGGCCGTGGATCATATATATATATATATATATATATATATATATATATATATATATATATATATATATATATATATATATATATATATATATATATATGGTCGGTCTCTAGGGCATTGTCCATCTTAAAAGGGCAATGTCACTACCCCTTGCCTCTGCCATTCTTGTTTGGCCTTTAAAATAGAGTTTAATATCTTTTCAAAAAAAAGTTTTAGCTCTGGTCTTGGTGAATATAAAAGATATGCAAATAACTTAAATAAGACATGAATGAAATAAGAACCAAGAAAACGTTAACTATTATTCACTTCTTCGTGCATTAAAACGTTTGTAAAGCAGACATATTTATTTTTTATGACTAAATAAATTCTCTTCTGACCCATATTACCTTCGTTTATCAATTATCATTTATTCAAGCATTTCATCCCTGAGTCGAGTCATAATGTCAAAATCCAATTTGTTGTAATCCAAGATCAATTTAATGTGAACATATTTATTTGTTTCACTAAAACACCGATCTCTTTATTGATAATTTGAAAGCGCAAACTAGAAACATTTCATTACTGAAAAAAATACTGAACATTTTAGTAATTCAAAATGCTTCGGCGTAACGTTTATATTTTTTCTTGAATTTTCAGCGAAGGGTATTCTCCCCCTAAGGATATATTTTTACTCGACAATGTCTTCGTTTTAATATCATTATTTTCCATCTTCGAAATAATTATTTAAATATTTAAATATTCAAATATTTTAGAAAAGTTTGTAGATTTTTTAATAAATTTAAAATTTCTTTTAAAGGTTAATAATGATGAATTTAGTGGCCTTTAATATTAATTATCAATAGAGTTGTTAATGAGTTTTAAATGATATTCTTAGCAAATGAATCATAAAGATATCAACTAAGGCGAGACACCCGTTGAGATACTACTACTAGAGTTATTGGGAACTGTGACTGACGCTATAGTAGTACATTGGATCCCTCTTTAGTTACGGCTCATTTTTCCTTTGCCTAATTTTCGAGTCAATACAACATAAATCTTTCCATTGACTTTTAAAGTCTTTATTAAGTAACCCAAAATTTTTTTTAGAAATTCCATTAAAAAAAAAAAAGATTATTTGTGAAATCACTGATTAAATATTTTGTGTTAATGTTCTATACAAACGATGGAAAGAATATAAATAGATGGAGAAACTTGACTAGACCGTCTGACCTGCTATAAAATGGGAACCATAAGGTCGTAAGAAGAAGAAGAAGAAGAAGAAGAAGAAGAAGAAGAAGAAGAAGGAGAAGGCAGTTACTTGAATAGCTAAGCCCATCTGTTGTCTTTGCTCTGCAGTGAGAGCATAACTGTTTAGAACCTTGTTTTCAATTATGGCTTAGAAATGCCTTGTTAGTAGTCAGCTGGTTGTCTGGTGTGTTGCAAGAAGTATAAAGCGATCAAAAACATATTATCTACAATAATATGTTTAGTCTGAACCCTGGGTCACTGAGATGTGCTTCAAAGATGAGAGAATTTTCACCTTCAACTTCAATACTCCATTTTTGTTAGACCTATAAATATTTCCATTCATTACTTGAATATCCATGGAAAATAGTTCAGGCTTAAAAATATAACATTTTAATTTTAATTTATGGAAAGCTACTTCACAAAAACAGTTTTTCTTAATTATTATTATTATTATTATTATTATTATTATTATTATTATTATTATTATTACTTGCTAAGCTATAACCCTAGATTGAAAAGTAGGATACTATAAGCCCAGTGGTTCCAACAGGGAAAATAGCCGAGTGAGGAAATGGAACAAAGAAAAATAAAATATTTTAAAAAGAGTAACAACATTAAAATAAATATTCCCTATAAAAACTATATAAACCGTTAACAAAAACAAGAGGAAGAGAAATAAGATAGAGTAGTGTGCCCAAGTGTACCCTCAAGCAAGAAAACTCTAACCCAAGATATTGGAAGACCATGGTAAATAGGCTATGGCCCTACCCAAGACTAGAGAACAATGGTTTGATTTTGGAGTGTCCTTCTACAGCAAGTGCTGCTTACTACAGCTAAAGAATCTCTTCTACCCTTAGAAAAGGGTAAGTGGCAACTGAAAAATTACAGTGAAGTAGTTAACCCTTTCAGCAAAGAAAAATTGTTTAGTAATGTCAGTGTTGTCAGGTGTATGAGGACAGAGGAGAATATGTAAAGAATATGCTAGACTATTCAGTGTATGTGTAGGCAAAAGGAAAATGAACTGTAACCAGAGAGAAGGATCCAATGTAGTACTGTCTGGCCAGTCAAAATACGCCATAACTCTCTAGTGGTAGTATCTGATGGGTGGCTGGTGTCCTGGCCAACCAACTACCACTTAATTAGAGAAACATTTTGACCTATGTTTCTGAAAGTGCAAAATTCATGGGAAATTGTTTAAACGATTCTACAACAGAATTGATCGTATTTGCTGCTACTGAAGAAACACAGGAGGAAAACAATTGCTGGATTTTGGAATACCTGCACAAAAGCAACGATGTTCCTGCTGACTGTAATGTCACATAGGCCTACAATGCAACGCTTAAGACATATAGAAACAGAAGCCATGACTCCGTTTTCTTTCTTTCCTCGGATGTTCGAATCGTATTTCTTTAGACAAATTACTTTATTCTTTCATATATATGCAATTGAGAGAGAGAGAGAGAGAGAGAGAGAGAGAGAGAGAGAGAGAGAGAGAGCATGCCTTCGCCTAGACTTAAACTTTCTATTCAGCAATGCAAATTAAATAATCTTCCTTTAGGAGATATTATTATTTTGAGACAAAAAAAATATAACATCACAAACTGATACAATAAGGACGATTTCTTTACCTATTTCAGTTTTATTTATATCCCAATAGTTTCCCTTCATTCAAAGTTACCTGCTACTCTTATTCCCGTTAAGCCTAATATAGAATATTTTTGTCTTTAATATGAGCCGATTGAAACGACGGAATTCAGTTCTGAATCTTATTTTATTTTTCTATATAAGTATCTACATCCTGTGAGATATCGACAAAGAGATGGAGCTGGGGGGAGAGTGACTGCTCCCCGCACTCTAGGTTTGGGGTGTTTGAATGTGCGTGGATGTAGTACGATAGAGAGTAAAAGATGTGAAATTGGAAGTATGTTTAGGAATAGAAGGATTGATGTATTGGTATTGTGTGTGACGAAGATAAAAGGAAAGGGTGAAGTGATGTTTGGTGAAATGTCTGGTAGAGTGTCGGGGATTGAAAGGGGAAGAACGAGAGAGGTTGTGGCTTTATTGCTGAGTGAATGGATGACAGGTTAAGTAGTGGAATGGAAGGAGATATCATCTAGGTTAATGTGGGTAAGGGTTAGGTTGGGTAGGGAATGTTGGGCGTTTGTCAGTGCGTATGGGCCAGGTAGTGAGAAAAGTGAAGAAGAGCAGAATGAGTTCTGGAATGAATTAACTAGGTGTGTAGAAGGACTGGGTAGAAGGAATTATGTAGTTGTCATGGGTGACTTAAATGCTAGAGTGGGTGCTGGAGAGGTAGAAGGTGTCATTGGGAAGTATGGCGTACCAGGTGAAAATGAGAGTGGTGAGAGACTGGTAGATATGTGTGTTGAGCAAGAGATGGTGATAAATAATAGCTTTTTCAAAAAGAAAGATAAAAATAAGTATACATGGGTAAAAAGAGGAAATGGAAGAGTAGTAGAAAGGGCATTAATGGATTATGTGTTGATAATCAAAAGAATGTTTGAAAGATTGAAAGACTTGCACGTGTTTAGGGGTATGGCGAACGGTATGTCTGATAATTTTTTGGTGGAAGGAAAATTAGTTGTAGCAAAAGAGTGGGGGAATAGATTAGGTGGATGTAAAAGGGAGCTAGTGAGGGTTGAAGAGCTAATAAAACCGGGGGTAAAAAGTAAATATCAGGAAAGTTGAAAATGACATATGACGAAGTGAAAGTAAGAGAATCTGACAATTTAGAGGAGGAGTGGAAGTTAGTAAAAGAAAATTTTGTTGGGATTGCAAGTGATGTGTGTGGCAAAAAGGTTGTTAGAGGCAGCATGAGGAAGGACAGTGAATGGTGGAATGGAGTGAAGGTAAAAGTGGAAGAGAAAAAGAGGGCTTTTGAAGAATGGCTGCAGAGTAATAGTATAGAGAAGTATGAAAAATATAAAGAGAAAAATGTGGAAGTAAAGCGCAAGGTACGTTAGGCAAAGGGGGCAGCTGGCCTGATGTGGGGTCAGGGATTGAGTCAGTCATATGAAGAGAATAAGAAGAAGTTTTGGAAAGAAGTGAAGAGAGTAAGGAAGGCTGGCTTAAGAATTGTAGAGACAGTGAAAGATGGAAATGGAAGGTTGTTAAAAGGAGAGGAGGCAAAGAAAAGATGGGTGGAATATTTTGAAAGTTTACTGAATGTTGAGGATAATAGGGAGGCAGATATAATTGCTGTTGCAGGTGTTGAGGTGCCAATGATGGGGGATGAGAATGAGAGAGAGATTACAATAGATGAAGTGAGGAGAGCACTAGATGAAACGAGAGTAGGAAAAGCATCTGGTATGGATGGTGTGAGAGCTGAGATGTTGGAGGAAGGGGGTGTGACTGTACTTGAATGGTTGGTGAGATTGTTTAAAATGTATTTTGTGTTGTCAATGGTACCAGTAGATTGGGTTTGTGCATGTATTGTACCACTATATAAGGGTAAGTGAGATGTGCATGAGTGTTGTAATTCAAGAGGTATTAGTTTGTTAAGCGTAGTTGGAAAAGTGTATGGTAGAGTAATGATTAATAGGATCAAGGATAAAACAGAGAATGCAATCTTAGAAGTACAGGGTGGTTTTAGAAGAGGTAGGGGTTGTATGAATCAGATTTTTACAGTAAGGCAGATATGCGAGAAATATTTATCAAAAGGTAAGGTATATGTTGCGTTTATGGATCTGGAGAAAGCATATGATAGAGTTGATAGGGAAGCAATGTGGGATGTGATGAGGTTATAT
>NC_090741.1:29925609-29927050 GCF_036898095.1 Palaemon carinicauda | reverse complement strand
TGTAAGATTAGAACATCTAAAAGTTTTCAAGAATGTTCCTTGAATATTGAGAAAATTTGGGTGAAAATAGCGAAATAAACCATTAGTCATTTAACACCTAATTTTCACAGCGTAAAAAGAGAAACTATTCTCGTCTTTTACATACTTAAGTAATATTTCTTAAAATGCCTCCATGAATTCATTTAGAAAATAGATGATGCTCAGTGTCGGTTATTATAGATAATGGAACCCTTTATATGTCCAGACTTTAGATGTCCTTGACTTTTAAAACTTTAAGATGTAGTTTATAAAAGCTTCAACAGATGGCACTGGCAGTATTTTCAAAGACTTCGTGTGTAAAACTATAGCATAACTTTAGGCATTTTTCTTCTTTTATTTTGTAAATGCAAACACCGTTTTTCTTTTCTTTTTTTATTCCGGGACCCAAGAAAGTGGGGTCCCAAAGCTATAGCTTGTCGTGGCCTATGTAGTATGTCCCTAACTAGTAATCACAAGACTGGGATTCGATTCCTGCTCAAACTCGTTTGTTCCTTTGGTGGTTGCAACCTCACCCTCCTTGTGATCTAATGATGGGGCCGGCTTGGGGGAGCCTATGTGGCTATCTGCTGAGTCATTAGCAGCCACTGCCTAGCCTTTGCCGGTCCCAGCATTGGTAGAGAATACTTTGTATTAATATGGTCAGTCTCTAGGGCATTGTCTTGCATGATAGGGTAATGTCACTGTCCCTGGCCTCTGCAATTCATAAATGCCCTTTGAACCTTTAAATATGTGAACTGATCTCTAGCAAAAGTTCCCCTCTCGATCCTGGATACCAACTAGGCCTTACCTCAACGTCGTGGAACCTCCGATAATATATCTGCCTTGGAAAAATCTGGATTTAGTAAATGAGCCTCTCTTCACCCAGGTCCACCTGCCACCAAGGTTTGACAAGGGGAAGGGAGAAATATGCGTCTGCATCACTGAGGGATCCATCAACTGCATCTTCGGGAAGATCACTGGTGAAAAGAAATGTTAGCTTGTAGCAACTCATCTTATGATCTAATATCATGTTAATGAAGCTGCATTTGCGACATCTGGATAAGGCAGCTTTTATAGCAACCAGTTCATGGGAAACTATTGGTTAATTGTTTCACTGAAAATACTCAACATAATATAGCTTTAGAATGACCTTTGCAATAGCGTATCAGTTATTAGGATCTTTTGTCCAAAGATAAATTATCATAATGTTAATATTTCTGCCAAGATCTTATCTACCTGTACAGGGTGACAAAAAAAAAAAAAAAAAAAAAAAAAAAAAAAAAAGTCATCACCTAAACTTGAATAACTTACGAGATAAATAGATCTATCAAGAAAAATTAATGTTCTAAGAGTCTACCAAATTCAGCCTTCGAGATGCCATGGACTACTGAGGAAAAGACATTTATAGTTGAGGCATATTTTC
>NC_090741.1:29913109-29920609 GCF_036898095.1 Palaemon carinicauda | reverse complement strand
GGGAAAAAGTCTCGAAGTTTGCATATTTCATATGACCAACCTAGCAACCAAAAGGGCATACAGGTCTCACTGTATGCCTTTAGCCAGAGTTTGTATTTATAAAACTAACACAGGTTCATGTCAGTCACCATAGCATCTAAGGTATATCAGCCCAGCTGTATATCGCAACAGACAAGTTTATATCTGTATTGAAACAAGGGCCGCCTGGCTAGAAAAGGTTTGTTTACATTTAGGAACAAAGTTACTACCTTTGCTTAATGTAATTAGAATAGTAGGGAATTAAATTAATGCTCACACAACTTTATTAATATATGTTTAGGGCGAAATAAGACGCACAAAACAATTAGACATTTATTGTCAAACAATAAATAAAAATTCAGCATACATTTCATAATAATATAAAAATGCAAGTGAAATAGAGTTTGCAAACATAGAACATACAGAATAAATCAGAAATACTTGTTTAATCTGAAAACAGAATTTTTTGCCACTCAATTGAAAATTTAATCATTTTCTAATGTCTTTTTGAGAAATCTGTCTATTTACACTTGTGTAAAAAACACACGACACTTAGTGTTAAGTCTATGTTCCTTCACCTTTATACACTGGAACATTCCATAATGTCACCTTGATGACATTTAACTTACCATGTTGCACTATAATGTGCCAACATGTACACCCTCTAGAATTATAGTCCCACATAATTCACTGTTCCTCGCAGCACTAACCGAGAGGTTTTAGTTCACTACCTGCCGCCACCACCAATCGCTTTAATCTTTAATTCTTGCGCTTACTTCGTGTAGTGTTTGAAAAACACTCTGGATGACTTCCATAGAATAAACGAGCGGACGCTCTTATAATCCATGAGCTAGAAAAAGTTTAACGATGAAGCAATTTTCCTAGGCTCAAGACCTGCGGGTGTACTGTCAGGATCCGCTCTACAAATGAAGTATGTGATCTTCGCCCTAAGTTGTTTCAGAGATAAGTTTGAGCCCGATGTTTCTCCTTTAAAGAGCTGTCCTCCCCTGAAGTCTGGAGTTCGATGAAGATAGACCTTTAGACACTCCACTGGACACAGCGAGACATCTTCCTTCAGAGGGCAGATTCTCCAGGGACCCCACCTCTTAGTGGGTAGCTCATTCTTCGTGAGAAACGTTGGGTCAGGAAAGAGATTCAGCTCTCCCATTTCAGCAAACTGGATACGGCCCTCTTCCTGAGAAAGGGCCACTATCTCACTAACTCTAGTCCCTGAGGCTAGAGCAAACAAGAATATAACTTTTTGAGTCAAATTATCGTTGTTGAAATTTCAAACTAAATGTAGTACCTTATCCAAAGATCATGAAATGGGCCTTGGAGGTGCTGCAGGCCTAAGCCTAATACAGGCCTTAGGGATTTTGTTAAAAATCTTATTAGACAAGTCTACTTGGAAAGCATAAAGCAAGGGTCTAGTCAAGGCAGATTTACACGTAGTTATCGTGTTGGCTGCTAAACCTTGTTCATGAAGGTGAATAAAGAAAGATAAGTAGAAATCCGTCGAGATTTCCTTTGGATTTCTTGCCTTGACAAAGGCCACCCACTTCTTCCAAGACGACATGTATTGCCTTCTGGTAGATTTTGACTTGTATTCCTCTAAGAAGTCTATACTCTCTTTCGAGATCCCAAACCTTTTCCTTACTGCTAGGGAGAGAAAATCATGAGATGAAGGTCTTGGCTTTTCTGCAATGAAGCGAAGACAGTCGACTTCTGTACTTGTTGAGACAGAACTGGGTCCGGCAGGGGAATCAGCCTTGGCTTTAATTGTAATACTAGAGGGAACTAGTTTCTCCGGGGCCACTTGGGAGCCACTAAGGCTGCTGTTCCTTGAAAAGATCTCAGCTTGTTGAGGACCTTTAGCAGCAGGTTGGATGGAGGGAACAGATAAATCCTGGTCCAACTCTTCCAGTCGAGGGACATGGCGTCCGCTGCTTCCGCTAGAGGGTCCTCGTATGGGGCCACATATCGAGGAAGTTTCTTGTTGTCGCTCGTCGCGAAGAGGTCGATCTGCAGTTCCGGGACTTAATGTAAGAAGAAGGAGAATAATCTTGCGTCTAGGAACCATTCTGACTCTATTAGAGTTAGCCTGGATAAAGCGTCCGCCGTCACATTGCGGAACCCTTGAAGGTGAACTGCTGATAAGTGCCCTCTTTTCTTTTCCGCTAAACGGAAGATGGCCAACATTACTTGGTTGAGTTGAGGTAATCTCCAGCCTTGACGATTCAGACATCTCATTTCCATCTCGCCGTCCAGAATCAGTCTTATGTGGACCGAAGGGCAAGGGGATACTTTCTTCAGTGTGAGGAAGACTGTCATGGCCTCCAAAATGTTGATATGGAAGGTCTTGGATACAGAAGACCAAGTTCCTTGAACTTTCCTTTGATGAGAGTGACCTCCTCATCCTTCCAATAATGTGTTTGTGTGGATGATGACTGAGGGTGGAGGCGGTTGCAGAGGTGTTGACCTCTTCAAGTTCTTGGCCTCCGACCATGGCTTGAGAAGTGATCGTAGTCGGGTCGGTATTGGTCTTCTTAGATATCTTCGAGCGTTTGATGCGTATCTTCTCCAGACTCCTGATGCATCTTATAGGTGTGTTCTTAGCACCGGGTCGGTCACTGATGCAAACTGAAGGGAGCCCGGCACTCTCTCCTGTTGGCGTCTTGAAATCCTGTTTGATTTTAGAAGTCTCTTGACAGATCTCGTTATCTCTCTCCTATTCTTTAATGGAATGGAGAGGCAATGTGACTGTAAGTCCCAATGTATGCCTAGCCACTGAAACTTCTGAGCTGGAGACAGTCGAGATATTTTGGTGTTGATCTTGAATCCCAGATGTTCCAGGAACTGAATCACTTTCTTAGATCCTTGCATGCATTTCGTCTTGGATGCTGTCCACAGCCAATCGTCCAGATAGCATATCACCTGGACACCTTGTAGGCGTAGTTGTTGAACGACCGCTTCTGCAAGCTTCGTGAAGATCCTTGGGGCTATGTTTAGTCCGAAGAGCATGGCTCTGAAAGCGTACTTTCTTTTATGTAGCCTGAATCCTAGGTAGTAGGAGGAGAGTTGGCAATTGATCGGAATGTGCCAATAGGCATTTGCCATGTCTATGGAGACTGTTTATGCCCTTTTGTGCAGCAGGGCACTTATGTGTTGAAGAGTCAGCATCTTGAACTTATCATTTTCTATAAACTTGATTAGTGACAACAAATCCAGAATTGCTCTGAGTTTGTCTGAGTCCTTCTTGGGAACACAAAACAACCTTCCTTGGAATTTGATGGACTTTTCCCTCCTTATCACCTGTTTGCTCAAGAGTTCTAAGGTGTATTCTTCCAGAACGGGGGTGGAGTGTTGGAAGAATTGAGGAAACGATGGTGGAGCTCTCTTCCAGATCCAACCTAGTCCGTCCTCGATTAGGCTGTGGGCCCAGGGATCGAAGGTCCAACGATCCCGGAATAGTCGGAGTCTTCCTCCTACCGGAAGCATCTCATTGCTTCTGGTTTCCGGAGGGCTTGCCTCCTTGACCGTGTCCTCCCCTACCCCCTCTTCCTCTCGAGGGAAGTCTAGAGGATCCTCTATTTGACCCACTACCTTTAGGGCGAAAGGTAGTGGTCTGCCTCTCAAAGACGGGAGTGAAGGCTGGTGACTGAGTCACCACCTGCTGGGGTACCATCTGGTAGGTGAGTTGGGGCTGTGCCACAGTCTGAGGTTGCTGTTGTTGTTATCTAGCAGGGCGAGAGGGCACTCTTGGCCTCTTTTTCTTCCGTTTCGGTTTGGGACCCTTATCCGGGAAAGACTTCCTCTTAGCCGACATGCCCCTCTTCTGGAGAAGATTTCTATTCTCCGGGGCGGCCTTGTTGACTATTTCTTTGACCTCTTCATTCGGGAAGAGGTCTTTCCACCAGATATTGGAAGATATCAACTTCCTGGGTTCGTGTCTGACCGCAGCCGAGGCAAACACAAACTCCCTGCAAGCCCTTCTAGCCCTAACAAAGCTATAAAAGTCCTTAATTAGGGTTGCCAAGTGTGTTTTGGCTATGACCATGAACATATCTGGGGACCTATGTTCACTGGCCATTGTCTCCAGGGTCACCTGGAGGGACAGAGAGGAAGCAAGCCTTTCCTTCGTGTTCTGCTCCCTACGCAGGAGAAATTCAGATATCTTGGCGAGGATTTCGCTAAACTGACGTCCAGCGATATCGGCCTCCAACTTCTCGATTGATAAGGTAAGCTGGATATCCTTCCAGTCTTTTTGATCTGTTGGCAGGGGTAGGGAAAGGGGCCTACACCCCTCCAGTATAGGGCAAGGTTTCCCAGCTTCCACTGCTTTGATCACTGCCTTAAACCCTTTTACCGCAAAGGGGAAGGCCATTGTCGCTGGAGCAAGAAAGGAAGGGTGTTTCTTACTCAGGGCTGGCACCTTAGAGTTGGTGAAGCCCCTGTCCTTCAGATTGCTGGCTAGCAAAGCTTGAGCTTTTGTATGATCAATCACTATGACCTCCTTCGGCTCTGTCTCCTCCTTGGATACGGGTTCTGTCCTTAGACGAACAAAGCAGTCAGGATAGGACTCAAAGCTAGGCCAGAACTCAATGTCCTCGATGAGGAGAGCTCCCAACTTTTCTGAAATGAAGATCTTGCCGTTCGTTATCGGCATATACTCGGCATGTCTCCATGGATTTACCTCGGAGCACGAGGAAAGATCCTTCACATTAAGTCTCCTATGACACCCACGGGCCGCTGCAAGCTGGTGAATCTCCTTCCTTAGCGCAGCTTCCCTTTCTTCGCTCTTCTTCTGAAAGGTCTCCATCATGGCTCTGATGGCAGACAAGGTGTCATCCGACTTATCAGGTGGAGGAGTGGAGGACGTAGAGGGCACTGGTTCTTGGGCAGGCAACGATGAAACAGACACTGTTTCAACTTCATCCTCTTCCGTCTCTGGAGCCAACATTGACTTCTCTTCTTGACCTTCACCCAGAAGGTCCTTTTCGGTGTCGTTTGACACCTCTGACATCCTCTCATTATCTAGATGGATGTCCTTCATCGCATCCGAGACATCCGTGTCCAAGGCAATCTGTATGCAATGGATCTTCAGATGCTTTGGGGAATAGAAAGGCCCTCATACGCTTATTGGGGAGGTAATGCCCTGTGGCATTTTTCTGGAAGCTACGAACCCATCTGCGCAGATTTTTATGAGATGCTTCCCTTGACTCCGCTTTCTTGGGGTCTTCAAAAGCCTCATAAACTAAGTCTTTGCATACTGTACATACCTGGGGGTCCCAATATTTGGGAGGTACTTTGGTGATGGAACAGAGGGAGTACATCCTACACTCCAGGTGGCCGCAGAAGTCCCTGCTACGCACGTTGCAGAAGACGCTGCGGCACTTCACATGGTCCTCCTGTAAAGAGAGGAAAATAAAATGAGTATAAAGTAGTTCATCTCACTAGATAAATTATCAAATATTATTAATAATATTTTCCATTTTATTTTATTGCATATAGCTTAGGATAGATAAGCTAGAAATGAATTAGGAAAGACATATATGTGTGTTTCCCGCCCAGCCAATTGCTGTGACCTCCCTCAATATTAACCCTAAGGTTATCTTCCTCAGGAGGCCCGGTGGAAGAGTCTAGCCTATAAGGATAGAAGAGTGTAACTAATACTAACTTCCAAAAGGATTAATAATGAGGGTTATTATCAACTGATCATCTATCAGTAGATAGAAAAGGAATTCCATTTCCTATCTTCTCAGGTCTCAACAATAAACTGCACCTGAACACACCGAGTATGTTGGAAAATTTAACTACTGTATATTTTATACCATAGTTTTCTGTCTGTAGTATGCTCTATACTGTAGATGCACTGGCTACTGTATATGCATATACTGTAGTTGCCGCCATCATGTAGCCAGCAAGGCTAGTACCTAAGGCACAGTTCAACTGGGACACCGGCTGTCGGCACACTAGCCCAGACCGCATTCTATGTGACAGGGTAGTGGCCAGTGGACCGAACTCGGCCGGCTCTTGCCGACTAAGTCAGTTGTGTCAGTGAATCATTGGCTGTCAGCCCACAAGTCTAGCCAGCCTCTTGCCGACTAGGTTAGGGGCCGGCAGCCGCCAGTTATGTTAGTACCTGGCAGCACTAACCAAGAGAGAGAGAGAAAGCAAGGAGTGAAGGCTGATGTAGGAGCACTGTCTCACTTCCTTCCTCCGGAATGAGGGTTCTAATGGAAGGGGAGAATGTAAGATAATCAAGCTTCCACCCATCCACCTCCGTTGCCGGTCCCTGCCGGTCATAGGATGTGAATGGCAGCCCAAGGGAGGACTAAAGAACACTCCAAATTAAATGGATCTTCTGCCGGCAACTGGTCCTGCCAACACAGCTATCCCGGATCTCTGCGTCTGACAGGGCAGCTGAATGACTAGGCCATACAAGCAGAAGCCCGAGCCGGCCCTACAACCTGCCGGAAAGCAGTGAGATTGCAGGACGACGGCCAAAGGGATGTGATAGCTAGACCATCACTAAATGACAGATTGTGGAGGGAAAAAGGTCGTGTATAAGGTGTGAGAGGAGCCTGAAGTATGCCAGTCCTAACACACCTTGAGGAAGCTCTGTTTCAGTATCGCCGCCATCCTAGGTGGACGGAGAATTTATTCCCCAGCCTAGGGTCTGCCAATACAGTAAGGGGGCCACCCTTAATCATAGAGAAACAGAGTTCAAGTGCCGGCGCAATCCCAGGCAGCAGAATAATCTCTATTCTTCAGCCTAGGGTCTGCGAGCAAAGGACTAGTCGACCAAACCACAGGAAGAAGGGGGAATCACATGACACCTTCAAGTGCAGTCTAGGGAGGCGAGGCCTCCTATGCCAACAACCAAAACCCGACAGGGGAATGTATTCACCCTGTCGACCAGTTGCCGGCACACAACAAGTACTCTGAGGTTCTGACATAAACCCAAAGATTACCATCTGAAGCTAGGGGAAGGGGCAGAAAAATCCCTAGCCTAGTCTTGCCTGAATGACAACTCGAGGCAAGACCAACTAGGATTGTAGCCTTAGGCTACACTCAGAGGGAAGGAGGGATTACACTATATATGAGAGTAGCCGGGGAGATTGTATGAAAGTATACTAAAGCCCTTAGGCTACTAGCCTAGTGACAGTGAGATCGACTATCTAACTCATCGAAGCTATCTCATATACTATCTTAGAAGAGGGAATTTTATATGCAATCAATATATCTTACATGTATGAATTGACTAATATCTTCATTTAAATTTATTAGCACCAGGAACAGTTATTATATCATACAAGAAAGTAAACTATAACGCCTAAGCTAGGAAGCCTAGCGTAAACCAGATCAGCTACCTAACTGACCGAAACTAAAGTGAATACTATCGGCATAATATAGTTAATTCCTAGCAATGAAGACTAAATAGCTAATTATTTTTATTTAAGCTATTATACCGGGAAAGTC
>NC_090741.1:29863109-29908109 GCF_036898095.1 Palaemon carinicauda | reverse complement strand
GTTGATTCCATATTTCCTTTCCTCACTGATCTACTTCCCCTGTTGGAGCCTTTGGGATAATAGCACCCTGCTTTTTCAACTAGGGTTATAGCTTAGCAAATAATAATAATAATAATAATAATAATAATAATAATAATAATAATAATAATAATAATAATTACCAGATTAGTTTGCGAGTATTCGGAATTAGACCAAAAAAGCAATCGCTTATGTACGTACCATTCTGTTTTATCTTCATCTTCTTGGTCATGTACTAATGATTTATAATTTAAGAAATATTCATCAGCATAGGATTGTGGTGGCCTACTGTGAGCGTTTCTGCCTGGTGATCGCGTGACTGGGGTTCGAGTCCCGCTCAAACTCGATAGTCTTGTATTGTTTGTAACCTCACCATACCTACGAGCTAAACATGTAAGGTTTAAGGGAGCCTATAGGTCTACCCGCAGAGTCATCATTTGCCTTTGCCTCTCAGGCATCGTCCTCCTTGCTAGGGCAATGTCATTGTCCCCTGCTTCTGCCATTCATGAACAACCTTTAAAACTTTAATTATGAATTAATAATATATCCTCTCTTCTTTTAGTTGAATATAGTTTTTAGGGAAAAAAAATAACAGCAGAATTGCGCCACACGTTTTATGTTACTGGGTTTATGCCATTAATCAACCATCATTGAGTTGATAGTTTATCAGTTGACATGGGAAATTTAGACTTGTCTGTTGATATAACACGGATTTTAGAATCATGCTGAAATGCTATGAGGGACTATTCTAGATTCGATATCTAAAATGGTATTCAGAAAAACGATAGATCGACTGTTCGAAAAGTAAATGGTTAAATTCTGTTCACCAAATGCAAAGTTTTCTTTTTTAACATTATATCTTTGACCGTTTCAAGTCGCTCTTGATTTGTTTAGAATTCTTTCATAAACGTAACATATTCTTACTCTTTTCTTCAGAGTTTAATAAGACAGTTTCCTCACTTACAACCATTTAAATATATTTAATATCCAACTACTGATAACAATAAGAGTTAATCTAAAAAGAACACAAAATGGCCTTTAAACATTGACCTAAATAGAATAAAAGGTAAGAAGTTGATGACCGAGGCAGAAGCGGTCCAAAATAATAGGAACAAACTGGAGAAAAAGGATAATGAGATATTGATGTATGTGAGATTCCAGGTCCTTCCTCTACTGTTTTTGTTGAAGAAATTGTTTAGTTTCGACTGTCACGCTCAAATCATCCGTTCTCGCACAAAACACGAACACACACACCCTTGTGCATATATATATATATATATATATATATATATATATATATATATATATATATATATATATATATATATATATATATATATATATATACATATACTCTGAAGAAGTATCACGAAACTAGTCTGGACTTAATCGTATATTTCGTATTTTCATTTTCCCTGTGGTTTTTCTGCATCTGAGCATCACGTCTTCCTGTGATTTTTACGCATATATATATATATATATATATATATATATATATAAATATATATATATATATATACATATATATATATATATATATGTATATATATATATATATATATATATATATATATATATATATATATATATATATATATGTATATATATATATATATATATATATATATATATATATATATATATATATATATATATATATATATATATACATATATATTCTATATATATATATATATATATATATATATATATATATATATATATATATATATATATATATATATATATCTTGAGGCTCAACTGAAAAAAAGACAAGCTTGAGAAGATAGATATCTGGATTAAGTTGAGAGGAGGGCTTTGTGCATTGCCATGATCAGCAAAGCAGTACAAGTAGGGGAAACCCATACTAGGTTGGTATGCTATGAGCGATCAGACTAAAGTCTCCCACCACCAACCATCTGCAGTGGCCTGCGTGGTGATGAAAATTGGCCAAACCCCAGACATGAATAAAGGTCTGTATAAGGCCTTTGTCCTGCAGTGGACTTGAAACGGCTGCATTTTTTGTTGTTATCTTTTAAGAGAATGTGTAAAGTGGTATCAAAGGTTTCCATTTTCTTAATTTGTACCAGTGCACAGGTTTATGTTACAAGAAAAACAAAGAAACAAGGAGCTAAAACTCTTAAGTTCTGAGAAAGAAATGTGAGAAAAAGTGTTGTAAAGTATGAAGGTTGAAGGTTGTACCCACGTTTGACAAAAAAGATATTGCATGTTTATTTGCTATCCATCATCGAAGCTCTTTCTGCCTCTACCCTAAACAAGTGACAGGGGTCTCAGAATCTCTATTTTAGATAGTGACTGATAAGTCCTGAACTGAGTTACAATAAACTTAAAGAAGGGCGTAATACAAATAGCTGCATACACATACATATACTTATATATGTGTCCTTGCGCGGACACTTACACATTAAAATCACACGTGAACAGGATAACACATGTGCACACATACAAAATGCATGCACTTGCTAACATATGTGCACACACAATAAATGCACCAGTCAGAGAGCAGGCGAATTATAGTCAGAGAAAAGTTTTAGAATGAGGTAAAAAAAAAAAAAAAAAAAAAAAAAAACGTTATCATTTCGGTTTTTAGGGATCACTCCCTTGTGAGACTTCGTGCCGGTTCATCACACTATATGACCTGCAGGTGAATTGTAGTTAGAATTTTAGGCTAACCGAATGCTTTATCCTTAAAGTAAATTTCAAAATACGTGTCTTCACGAAATTATTGAAATCAAGTGTCTGGTGTTTATTTTACTTTTGTAAGTCTTAATTATGAAATACTTGGAGCTAGGGATTTAAGTCGGCTGACTGTGGTCACCCTTTCATGGTTGTGGTATCCTATCAGTAATATCCCTATCTGGTGATCGCCAGATAATTTCTAAAACATCAAATAGGGAACTCTGCAGAGGTAAATTTAAAGAGGGAACTTCGGTTTTCTTTAATCTGTGGTAACTTCTCTGGTAAAGTTGTGGTAGCAGTTCATGTTGAAAATTTCTTTCGTAATCTAATGTACAGAAATGGAGAAAACAAATCCTGGCATCATAAACATTAATGCTATCTTTTCTTTTACATGCACTAATCCATACTTTGGACACTTCGGGGTCTTAACCCTGGATAGGTACGGTGGGTCGTTTGCGACCCCGAGCGTCAAAAAAAAACAGGTTTTTCTCACGTGACTCACCCCTGTGACTGAATTTGTGGGTGATCGACCTGCAGGAGGTGTCTCCCCTACACGCTCTAGTAGTGTCCAGATGTGCATTGCTGTAGCTGTACTCCTTCCCCGATTTCTGAGACGCGTCGGGGTCGTTCGCGTCCGAGTTTACCCTTCTGAGGTAGTTTGCATAATTATCAAAGTTATTACGTATTATGAAATTGTCGTAGAATGGTGCAACTTGTATAGGTTATCAGTTGTGGAAAGTCTTGGTGGATTGTTTGGCTACCATGTGCATGTTTTTTTTTTTAGTTAAAATGTCGTTCATCACCACGAGGACCATTTTACCGCGAGTGCCCCTTTTTCATTTTTTTTCATTTTTTTGCCAAGTCATTTTTCCGTAAGATATTGCCAAATAGTGTCGTAAAACTTTTGCTTGTTTAGTGTTGGAAAGTGTGTCTAGATGATCTGGCTACCCATGCATGACTTTGTTTTTGTCAGATACGACGTAGTTATTGGTATATTGGGTATTTAACTGCGGTTACCAATTTCTGTTTTTTTTTCAATATTTGTAAAAATTACTACGTAGTAAGGAATTGCCGTATATTATTCATTTTTTTTTCATGTTTATGTGTTAGAAAGTGTGCCTTGATGGTTGGGCTAACACGTGCATGTCTTTTTTTTTATCTGAGATGTCGTATATTAGAATGTCGGGCATTTTACCGCGAGTGTCCCTTTTTAATTTTTTTTAATTTTTTTGCCAAGTCATTTTTCCGTAAGATATTGCGAAATAGTGTCGTAAAACTTTTGCTTTTTTAATGTTGGAAAGTGTGTCTAGATGATCTGGCTACCCATGCGTGATTTTGTTTTTGTCAGATACGACGTAGTTATTGGTATATTGGGTATTTAACTGCGGTTACCAATTTCTGTTTTTTTTTTCAATATTTGTAAAAATTTACTACGTAGTAAGGAATTGCCGTATATTATTGATTTTTTTTTCATGTTTATGTGTTAGAAAGTGTGCCTTGATGGTTGGGCTAACACGTGCATGTCTTTTTTTTTTATCTGAGATGCCGTATATTAGAATGTTGGGCATTTTTCCACGAGTGCCCCTTTTTATTTGTTTTGCATTTTTTTGCTTAGTGATGTTACCGTAAGGAATTGGCAAGTAGTGTCGCCAAACTTATATTTTTATAGTGTTGGAAAGTGTTTCTAGATGATCTGGCTACCCATGCCTATTTTTTTTTTAGCCAGATATGGCGTATATATAAGTATGTGTTCGATTTTCCTGTGATTGCCATTTTTTCGTTTTTTCCCATTTCTTTCAAAATTACTACGTACTAAGGAACTATCACAGAGTAATATTTCATTTATATGTTTATTTGTCGGAAAATATGCCTTGATGGTTTGCCTAGCACGTGGCTGAAATTTTTTTTTTCTGAAATGCCGTATATTAGAATGGCCATTTTTCCACGAGTGCCCCTTTTTATTTGTTTTGCATTTTTTTGCTTAGTCATGTTACCGTAAGGAATTGGCAAGTAGTGTCGCAAAACTTATATTTTTATAGTGTTGGAAAGTGTTTCTAGATGATCTGGCTACCCATGCCTATCTTTTTTTTAGCCAGATATGGCGTATATATAGGTATGTGTTCGATTTTCCGGTGATTGCCATTTTTTCGTTTTTTCCCAATTCTTTCAAAATTACTACGTACTAAGGAACTATCACAGAGTAATGACTCCTCTAGATGTTTATTTGTCGGAAAATTTTGTTTACTTTTTTTTTGATTGAATATCATCAAATTTTTTTAGCTAAAATATTGTTTTACATTTTTTTTTTTCGATTTTATTTCCCTTCAAAAAAAATTTTTTGGGTCAGAATTTTAATTTTATAGTCATAAAATAATCGACAATTATCCAGCAACCCACCATACAATTTTTATGCATATCCAATAATAATTAGATTAGTAAATAACACCTTGAAATTGATATACCCTTCCTACATTTCAAGTGGCAGATTAGGGAGTCTGAGTCAGTGTGGTTGGCGGCCATTTTGTGGACATATCCGAAGCGTAAGCTGCCCTATCTATATATATTCTTGTTCCCTATAGAATTTGTGATAGTTTGGTATATTTTTACCTGCATAAATATCATATTATATATTAAATATATGTATTTTTTTACGAAATTTCCAAGTACTCAAAAAATTACCTTTAGATATGGCCCCTGATATAAATGTAATTTACAAAATAATGAAGATTTTTTTACATATTTCTATTTTAGGATAACATATGTTTATTCCCTAAAAAAATTAGCCACTTCCTATTTCATTTGGGTACCCAAAAAAATTCATGAAATTTAGACAATTTTTTTTGGCCAAAAAAAGTTACCCTTTTTTTCTCATTTCAGATCTTCACCTCCATGGGTCTGACTTCATCCAAAATACATCAAGATGTGTCCTAAACATTCAAGAATCAATTCCTAAAAGGATTTGTGTATATATGTATAAACTTTTTTTTTATGAATTTTTATGTCAGGTCTTTTTTTTTTCTACTTAATTTTTTAAAATATTTATAATAAATAGTTTTTCTGCAGATGAGTAGTATTTATCTTTACAGTTGTTTTAAGCATTCATTGAAGTTTTT
Organism: Palaemon carinicauda; assembly: GCF_036898095.1. Classification (NCBI taxonomy): domain Eukaryota; kingdom Metazoa; phylum Arthropoda; class Malacostraca; order Decapoda; family Palaemonidae; genus Palaemon; species Palaemon carinicauda. The sequence continues at coordinate 29,902,278 of NC_090741.1, read as the reverse complement.
TTTGGCAAAAGAAAAAAGGAGGTTACTGCAAAAACTGATTTTTCAAGAATTTTTTTTGGCGTCGGGGTCGTTCGCGTCCGAGTATACCCTTAAAGGGGTGTCCGAGGACCGTACCTATCCAGGGTTAAGGGGAACCTGTGAAAACAAATCCCTTTCGGTCTGGAACTACTAGTGCACCCAAATATGGAACACACATCCATAATTAAGGAGTGCAACAATGCAACTGGCAGAATGACACTATGACAAGTGCATCGCCCAGTTGATGAACTCCAGTGACGTCACTGGAGAGGGAAATTAGCAATCGGATCCCTTGGTGAATACACCTCATGTTATTCCGTCTTAAATCCTTCTTTTGTGGTGATCGAAGTTTTGCGCAATCAATCCAAAAATCATTTATGCATAAATTGTAGAAATATACAGTATATTCAATTTTCATTGCTGGTGATGCCAGTGAAACTGGAATAGCACTTAAGGGATATTTATATTATGGGTTGCATATATTCATCAAGTATATACTGTACCATATTTTTACATACATATTTTTTTGGGCTCAGCCATGTCGTCCCTATAGAAGGGGTCTTTAGGCAGCTTTCTATGGGCTATTTGGCTACAGTGATACTTCCAGAGAATTAACCACAGGTTTCCAGAATGCTAACTCCTTGTGCGAGTATCCTTAATATAACTTTAAGGATATCGCATAATATCAGGGGGAGGTATTTCCTGATACGACACATGGCAATCTTCACCCCGAATAGAGTTTACGCTTTGAGGGGGAAGAGTGGCGATTTTGAAGGGGAACCGTTATCAAGGTTACCCGGTGGATCCCCTCCCAATACCACTACGGCGTACCGTTCCTTTTAAAGTAGTCAATTAAGCATTGTGTTTCTCCCACTTGCTCTCGGTGTGTTACTGTTTTCAACAATTATTACAATGCAATCTCCAGCATCTTCATCCTCTGGAAACTTGAGTAGTTAATCTTTCCTCTGTATAATTTTTGTCTTCCTTCTCACAGTTAAATTAGCATAATTTAGGTGCGTTAAGCGGAGCAGAGCCAGCACCGGAGGCGGCCATTTTAGGACCGTTGTCGTATGCCATAAATGCTTTATTTAGTTAGTAGTAAGATGTCCCAGGTATTTATCTATAAAATAATTCTAGCTATTTAGGCAAAATTATACTAGTGAAGATAAGATTTACACATGTAATATTTCCTCTTCTGGTAAAACGTTTCAATCGTATACGATAGGGCCTCGGTGGTATAAGCGTAGCCGAGGTTCCGACTCGAGTTAGGCTAGCCTAACGCGTTTTAGTATACATTAGTAACGTTATCCCCGTTTAACCTCTCGTATTGCTTTAATAATTCGGTCGGAGATATAGATATCTCGTAGAGTTACTATCATAATTCGATACTCTTCTCTTTTAGAGAAATGGGAATAACCTTTCCTTCCCCCTGAGTGCCGTCAGCACAGGCAACAACCATATCTTTTGTCATTGCCATTGAGTAGTGTACTCCGGCTTGACTGGGATAGTGTTGTCTGTTGATCCTCTTTGCCGGTGAGTATCACGGCTTTGAATTATGACAGTAACTCAGGGTATTCTTTCTTGTTGCCGGCAACGCTACCGATAGGGGAATAGTCATTCTCCTGCCGGTTTCACGGTTGCCGACATAGGAAGCTCGGCTTCCCTAGTCCACAACCGAAAGTGGGTAGTACAATTGTCGCCACCTTTCTCCCTTGTGGACTAGAAGACATATCTTATATTCGTCAATGTCTCGGGCAAGGGAATCGTTATTCCTCTGCCACCCAAGACGGCGCCAGTATAGGAATCTAGGTTTCCTTGATTTGCACCCAAAAGTAGGAGGCCTACCTGCCGACTCCTCTCTCTGTAAAAGATAAGACCCTTTTCCTTCCCCTTCTGTCCTTCAATCACCCCCCTTGTCGGGCTGACTGCATTACCGGCCGGGCTCCTACAAAGGCAGTTAGGTTGCCACTTCGACCATCTCCCTAACGGAAGCGATGCTCCAGGAATGGTTGAGCCGGCCCTGACTGCTGCCAGTGGGAAACCAATTACAACTTTAAGTATTCTTCAGTCCTCTCTTGTACTGTACTGCCATCCCCATACCCTGTAACCGGCAGTGCAGCCGGAAACAGAAATTATGGCTGGATGGAAGCTAGAATCAATACATTCTCTCCCCTCCTATTTGAATCCTCATTCTGGGAAGAAGGCAGTAGAGATAGTAGTCCCTACAACCCTAATTATTGTACAAAACTATAATAATACGGTAGTCTTCCTCTCCATTCTTTCTCTCTCTCTATCGGCTAGTGCCACCAGGTACTAGCCTAACGCTGTAGTATACCGGCAGAACTACTGTATAAGACAATACAGTAGCCAGTATTCCTGCAGTATAACAATACAGCAGTTAGAAAACTACAGTATATAAATATACAGTAGTATGAATCTCCAACATTCTCTGTTTATCCTTTAACAGTTTATTGTTGAGACCGCTTAGCAAATGTTGAAGTGAAGCATTCCTTCAACATTCTGATGTATCCTAGATCATTGGAACCCAATAATTACCCTGCAGTATTAATATTTTACATGTCGTGGAGTTAGTGTTAGTATACACTAACTCCAGCTCTACGTACTATAGCTATTCCACCCTATATTTTCCCTAATAAGGAAATTGAAAGGTATTAATATTGGGGGAGGTCACAGCAATTATCTGGTTGGGAAACACAGATATGTGTCTTTCCTATTTCCTTTCTAGCTTACTATCTTAAGCTATATTAATAATAATAATGTGTACTATTTTCAAAGCATGTGAAAATTTATCAGTGAGATAAATTACCCCATACTCATTTCACTCTTTCTTTCCTTACAGGAGGAGCCTGAGGTGAAGTGTGCAGTCATGTACTGCAACCTCAAAAACAGGGACTTTTGTGGCCACAAGATGTGCAGGTCTCATGACCCGTGCTCCATCACAAATGAAACCCTGAGCTATTGGGATCCGAAGGGTTGCACTATCGCTCGGCCTTGATGACTGATGGTTTTGGTAATCCCCACACAACGGAGTCTAGGGATACTGCGAGGGAAACGCTTCGAAAGTGGGTAAGAGGGTTCCAGAAAAACTTTCCGGGACTTTACCTGCCAGACGAAGCTATTAAAAGCTTTTTGTTCTCTAAGGCCCAATCAGACGCGGTTGTGCCTCAGGCACAGGTCAAGCCTCCCTTCATCCAGCTGACGATAGAGGGTGACATCAACAAGGCTCTTGAAGGCATGGACATCGACCAAGAATGGATGTCAGAGTTGTCCTCAGACACCGAAAAGTATCTTCTACAAGAGGATTCTGAAGAAGAGGTGGCCCAGCCACCCGAGGAGGAAGAAGGATCCGTATCGACAATAACGGAAGACCCTCAGTTTTCTGTTACGGCATATCAACCTGTGCCGTCAACCTCTTCGGCCACAACTCCTCAATCGTACCCGCTGTTATCCAAGGGCGAAGCGCTCATGGCACAGCTGCAACTAATGATGGAAACGATGCGCAAGGAACAACAAGAGATGAGGAGAGAAGTCAGAGAAGCGCAACGCTCGGATGCTTTCAGCAACTCTCACAAGCGTGTCAGTCTTCAACTTATCCCAATGCTCCAAAACCAACCTCTGGATGTATGTGGAGTTTATGCCCATGACAAATGGGAAATTTTTACATCTCTGAGAAGATGGGGACCAAACCCTTCGAAGATCTCCCATTCTGGCCTAATAGTTCGACTTACCCAGAATGCTTCGTGAAATTGCAGGATGAACCAGCATCTCGAGAGGAGATGGAACCTAAGGAGGTCATGATTTTTGAGCATGACAAGGCACAGGCTCTCTTGACGAGTAACCTAAAGAAAACCGGCTATACCAACTCAAAGGTTTCAGCTTTGAGCAAAATGCGCCCTACCTTCCTTGCTCTTTCCTCCAGATCTTTTCCCTTTTCGACCAAAGCTCTCAACTGCATGCTAAAAGCAGTTGACACTGGCAAACCATGCCCTACACTAGAAGAATGCAAATCATTGTCTCTAGCCCGGCCTACCTGCGAGAAGGACTGGAACGAGGTTCATCTAACCTTCTCAATCTCAAAACTGGATCCAGAGATAGCAGGAAAACAGTTCAACGAGAACCTTCCAAAGTTGTCAGAACGTCTTTTGAGAAGAGAACAGGAGACAAAAGAGAGACTAGCCACCTCTTTGTCTCTCCAGAACTGTATGGAGATATGTGCAGGCATCCCGAGCACGCCAGACATGTACACGGTCCTAGCCAAGATGCACATGGCTACCCTGGTGAAGGGCATGTATGCTTTTGTTAAGGCCAGGAGGGCCTGTAGAGAGCATGTGTTTGCCAATGCAACGGTCAAACATGAGCCCATGAAGTTGATTACTTCATGTATCTGGGGCAAGGACCTCTTTCCAAAAGAAGTAGTCCAAGAGGTAGTTGCTAAAGCCGCCATGGAAAATAGGAACCTTCTCCAGAAGTGGGGCATGTCTTCCAAGAAGAAATCATCCTCTGACGCTGGTCCCCAACCCAAGAACAGGAAGACAAAGAAGCCAAGCATACCTCGTAGACCTGCACAGCATCCTACGGTTACAATGACCACAGTGCCCCAAATGGTTTCCCAGCCGTAAACCACCTTCCAAATGGTGCCTTAGCAGTTGGTAGCTCAGTTGCCAGCCTTTAATCCAGGCTTTGAGAGGCACACCACTACCTTTCGCCCTAAATGTAGAGGCTCTAGAAAAGGCTCCTTAAGAAACCCTTCAAGGGGTAGAGGAGGACATGGTCCGGGTAACAAACCCTCCGGATCATCTCTACAATGAGATGCTCCAGGTAGGAGGAAGACTCTTCCACTTTTGGAATCGTTGACCTTCGATCCTTGGGCCCACAGGCTAATCAAGAATCGACTCGGGTGGAAATGGAACAAAACTCCACCCCCTTTCCTCAATTCTTCCAACACTCCACCCCCTTATTGGAAGAATATACATTAGAACTCTTAAACAAAAAGTTAATAAGGAAAACGAAGTCTATCAAATTCCAGGGAAGGCTGTTTTGTGTTCCCAAGAAAGACTCGGACAAACTCAGAGTCATTCTAGACCTGTCTCCACTTAACAAGTTCATCGCGAACACCAAATTTCGGTTGGTAACTCTACAACACATAAGGACCCTGTTACCAAAAGGAGCGTACACGGTCTCAATAGACCGAGCAGATGCTTATTGGCACCTACTAGTCAGCCGCCCCCTCTCCTCCTACCTAGGATTCAAACTACAGAAGACAAATTATGTCTTCACAGCCATGCCCTTTGGACTAAACATAGCCCCAAGGATATTCACAAAACTTGCGGACACAGTCGTCTAACAGCTACGCTTAGAAGGCATTCAGGTAGCAGCATACCTGGATGACTGGCTGGTGTGGGCAGCATTCCAGACAGCTTGTCTGCAGGTAGCCACGAAGGTGATCCAGTTCCTGGATCATCTGGGCTTCAAGATCAACTACAAGAAGTCTCGCCTCTCTCCAGCTCAAGAGTTTCAATGATTAGGAATCCATTGGAACTTGCAGTCCCACCGCCTCTCAATCACACCGAAGAAGAGGAAAGAGATTGCGGACTCTGTCAAGAGACTACTGAAATCCAACAAGATTTCAAGATGCCAACTTGAAAGAGTACTGGGGTCTCTCCAGTTCGCAGCAGTGACAGACCCAGTTCTAAATGCACAACTGAAGGATGCGTCAGGAGTCTGGAGAAGATACGCATCAAACGCTTGAAGAGATCAACAGAGATCGACACCAACCTTACTGGGATCGCTTCTAAGACCGTGGTCAAAGGTCAAGAGCCTAACCAGAACAATTCCCTTACAACCACCTCAACCTTCAGTGGTCATCCACACAGATGCCTCACTGGAAGGAGGGGGAGGCCATTCCCATCAAAGAAAAGTACAAAGGAACTGGTCGCACCAATTCAAGACCTTTTACATCGACATTCTGGAAGCCATGGCAGTCTTCCTAACATTGAAGAAACTATCCCCTCACAGATCAGCCTACATCAGGCTTGTCTTGGACAGCGAAGTAATAGTGAAATGTCTGAACCGACAAGGCTCGAGATCGGCCTTCATAAATCATGCGATGTTAGCCATCTTTTGCTTAGCAAGGAAGAAAAGATAGCCCTTATCAGCATTTCACCTGCAAGGATTCCGCAATGTGACGGCGGACGCTCTATCCAGGAAAAAACCGATAGAGACAGAATGGTCCCTCGACGCAAACTCATTCTCCTTCATCTTGGAAAAAGTCCCGGAACCGCAGATCCACCTGTTCGTATTGAGTGAAAACAAAAAACAACCTCGATATGTGGGCCCATACGAGGACCCTCGGGCAGAAGCGACGGACGCCATGTCCCTCGATTTGAACAGATGTAATCATATATATCAGTTCCCACCAACAAATCTCCTGCTGAAGGTCCTCAACAAGCTGAGATCTTCAGGGGAACAGTAGCAGTAATGACCCCCAAATGGCCCATGAGCAATTGGTTCCCTCTAATGATAGAAGTGAAGCTGAAGCTGTTTCCTCTACTGAATCCAGTTATATCCCAACTGGTTCAGAAGTTGACTGTCTACGCTTCATCATTAAGAACCCAAAACCTGCATCTCATGATTATCCTGTCTTAGCAGCCAAGAAAAGGTTCGGGATCTCAAAAGACAACATCGTTTTTATAGAAGAATACAAGTCAAAGTCAACCAGAAGACAATATGAATCGTCTTGGAAGAAGTGGGTCTCCTTTGTCAAAGTAAACACACCGGCTAAAAATCTCAATAGACTTGTCTTTCCTTCCTCATCCACCTTCATGAACAAGGCCTGGCTTCAACCACAATAACTACGTGTAAGCAGGCCTTGACTAGACCTCTTCTTTACGCCTTCCAGGTGGACCTGTCAAACGAAATCTTCAATAAGATTCTGAAAGCATGAGCTAGACTCAAACCACCAACCCCTCCAAAGTCAATATCATGGTCCTTGGACAAAGTATTGCCCTATGTTTCGAACTTGAACAACGAAGATTGTACCCTAAAAGATCTAACACAGAAAGTGATATTCTTTTTTGCTATAGCCTCAGGGGCTTGAGTTAGTGAAATAGTGGCCCTATCTAGTAACGAAGGTCATATTCAGTTCACAGAAGAGGGAGAACTAAATCTTTTTCCCAAACCTGCTTTTCTCACCAAAAACGAGCTACCCACCAAAAGGTGCGGTCCTTGGAAAATCTGCCCTCTGAAGGAAGAGGTCTCTCTATGTCTAGTAGAGTGTCATAACCCTGGATAGGTACGATGGGTCGTTTGCGACCCCGAGCGTAAAAAAAAAAAAGGTTTTTCTCACGTGACTCACCCCCGTGACTGAATTTGTGGGTGATCGACCTGCAGGAGGTGTCTCCCCTACACGCTCTAGTAGTGTCCAGATGTGCATTGCTGTAGCTGTACTCCTTCCCCGATTTCTGAGACGCGTCGGGGTCGAGCGCGACCGAGTTTACCCTTCTAAGGTAGTTTGCATAATTATCAAAGTTATTACGTATTATGAAATTGTCGTAGAATGGTGCAACTTGTATAGGTTATCAGTTGTGGAAAGTCTTGGTGAATTGTTTGGCTACCATGTGCATGATTTTTTTTTTAGTTAAAATGTCGTTCATCACCACGAGGACCATTTTACCGCGAGTGCCCCTTTTTCATTTTTTTTCATTTTTTTGCCAAGTCATTTTTCCGTAAGATATTGCCAAATAGGGTCGTAAAACTTTTGCTTGTTTAGTGTTGGAAAGTGTGTCTAGATGATCTGGCTACCCATGCATGACTTTGTTTTTGTCAGATACGACGTAGTTATTGGTATATTGGGTATTTAACTGCGGTTACCAATTTCTGTTTTTTTTCAATATTTGTAAAAATTACTACGTAGTAAGGAATTGCCGTATATTATTCATTTTTTTTTCATGTTTATGTGTTAGAAAGTGTGCCTTGATGGTTGGGCTAACACGTGCATGTCTTTTTTTTTTATCTGAGATGCCGTATATTAGAATGTTGGGCATTTTTCCGCGAGTGCCCTTTTTATTTGTTTTGCATTTTTTGGCTTAGTCATGTTACCGTAAGGAATTGGCAAGTAGTGTCGCAAAACTTATATTTTTATAGTGTTGGAAAGTGTTTCTAGATGATCTGGCTACCCATGCCTATTTTTTTTTTAGCCAGATATGGCGTATATATAAGTATGTATTCGATTTTCCTGTGATTGCCATTTTTTCGTTTTTTCCCATTTCTTTCAAAATTACTACGTACTAAGGAACTATCACAGAGTAATATTTCATTTATATGTTTATTTGTCGGAAAATGTGCCTTGATGGTTTGCCTAGCACGTGGCTGAAATTTTTTTTTTCTGAAATGCCGTATATTAGAATGGCCATTTTTCCACGAGTGCCCCTTTTTATTTGTTTTGCATTTTTTTGCTTAGTCATGTTACCGTAAGGAATTGGCAAGTAGTGTCGCAAAACTTATAATTTTATAGTGTTGGAAAGTGTTTCTAGATGATCTGGCTACCCATGCCTATCTTCTTTTTTTAGCCAGATATGGCGTATATATAGGTATGTGTTCGATTTTCCTGTGATTGCCATTTTTTCTTTTTTTCCCATTTCTTTCAAAATTACTACGTACTAAGGAACTATCACAGAGTAATTATTCATTTAGATGTTTATTTGTCGGAAAATGTGCCTTGATGGTTTGCCTAGCACGTGGCTGAATTTTTTTTTTCTGAAATGCCGTATATTAGAATGTTAGCCATTTTTCCGCGAGTGCCCCTTTTTATTTGTTTTGCATTTTTTTGCTTAGTCATGTACCGTAAGGAATTGGCAAGTAGTGTCGCAAAACTTATATTTTTATAGTGTTGGAAAGTGTTTCTAGATGATCTGGCTACCCATGCCTATCTTTTTTTTAGCCAGATATGGCGTATATATAGGTATGTGTTCGATTTTCCGGTGATTGCCATTTTTTCGTTTTTTCCCAATTCTTTCAAAATTACTACGTACTAAGGAACTATCACAGAGTAATGATTCCTCTAGATGTTTATTTGTCGGAAAATTTTGTTTACTTTTTTTTTGATTGAATATCATCAAATTTTTTTAGCTAAAATATTATATTGTTTTACATTTTTTTTTTCGATTTTATTTCCCTTCAAAAAAATTTTTTTGGGTCAGAATTTTAATTTTATAGTCGTAAATTAATCGACAATTATCCAGCAACCCACCATACAATTTTTATGCATATCCAATAATAATTAGATTAGTAAATAACACCTTGAAATTGACATACCCTTCCTACATTTCAAGTGGCAGATTAGGGAGTCTGAGTCAGTGTGGTTGGCGGCCATTTTGTGGACATATCCGAAGCGTAAGCTGCCCTATCTATATATATTCTTGTTCCCTATAGAATTTGTGATATTTTGGTATATTTTTACCTGCATAAATATCATATTATATATTAAATATATGTATTTTTTTAGGAAATTTCTAAGTACTCAAAAAATTACCTTTAGATATGGCCCCTGATATAAATGTAATTTACAAAATAATGAAGATTTTTTTACATATTTCTATTTTAGGATAACATATGTTTATTCCCTAAAAAAATTAGCCACTTCCTATTTCATTTGGGTACCCAAAAAAATTCATGAAATTTGGACAAATTTTTTTGGCCAAAAAAAGTTACCCTTTTTTTCTCATTTCAGATCTTCACCTCCATGGGTCTGACTTCATCCAAAATACATCAAGATGTGTCCTAAACATTCAAGAATCAATTCCTAAAAGGATTTGTGTATATATGTATAAACTTTTTTTTATGAATTTTTATGTCAGGTCTTTTTTTTTTCTACTTAATTTTTTAAAATATTTATAATAAATAGTTTTTCTGCAGATGAGTAGTATTTATCTTTACAGTTGTTTTAAGCATTCATTGAAGTTTTTTTTTGGCAAAAGAAAAAAGGAGGTTACTGCAAAAACTGATTTTTCAAGAATTTTTTTTGGCGTCGGGGTCGTTCGCGTCCGAGTATACCCTTAAAGGGGTGTCCGAGGAGCGTACCTATCCAGGGTTAAGGTCTATTTTCGTAGAACTCTAGACTTCAAGGGGGGACAACTCTTTTCTAGAAGAAACCTCAGGATCAAACTTATCCCTATAACAACTGAGGGTGAAACTCACCTACTTTATTCGCAGAGCGGATCCTGATAGTATACCCGCAGGTCACGATCCTAGAAAAGTTGCTTTCTCGTTGAACTTCTTTAAACATATGGACTTTCATAGACTTCGCTCATATACTGGGTGGAAATCTTCTAGAGTCTTTTATAAACATTACGCGAAGCAAGTGCATGAAATAAAACACTTTCTGGTGGTGGCTAGTAGTGTTATAAAACCTGTTGTCTAATGCTGTGATGAACAGTGGACAGTTTGGGACTTAACAGTAGCTGGGTGAACAGGTATTAGCATCTTTGAGTGTAATACTTTTCAAATGAAAATCATTATGGTGATTCTCGGACTGTTCTATATGGGTGTAGAATCTAACCAATAACACCAGTGCCGTGTGAATATTCGTACACAGTGTTGAAACATATCCAACATCTAAGTGAAATCAATCAAATAATTCACAATAGTGAGTGGCACCTATGACTAATCCATAATATATGTATTTCTTCCCTTGCAGATTAAAAATATATGCCTGAAGATGTTGAAATGTCAAAAGGATTCTATTTAAGATACTTTTGTTGTTGTATTTTTATATTTGTCTATACAAATAAATACATGAAAATGTATGTGTGTCTTATTCACCCTGCATGAAATCGAATAAAAGATCCAAAGCGTTTTATTTTTCATAAAAATAATATACTTGACAGTATAACCACTGTAAGAACAACCCGGTAATCTCTAAAATGTTCCACTTTGTTCCTATGAAATACAAACTTTGACGCCTTAAAGTCGATATCGACAATTTCCATGCAAGGGGTAGGAAGCCCTAAGTTAGTTCCAAACTTAGTGGATATGACAAATAACGGTAATGTTATATATATTAGGTCTGGAAGACCATATAAAGAAACTCAGTCAAAGCAAAGGCACTTATACAAACCAACAGATATAGTACTTTTAAGAAATTCTCTGGTAAACTTCCTTCAGAACAACATGGCTGAGCCCAAAAAACGGATTTTGAGCAAAGTGCAAAAACCAATTTTTGGGTGATATGGTCATGTCATCCTGATTGACCCTCCTTGCTTTTAAAAAACAGTATACAACTATGTAACAAAAAGTCCCCGTTCGAAACTACTCTATCTGCGGCTATCCATGCTTAATTGCAACAAGGAATAGTATGCCGTAGTGGTATTGGGAGGAGAACCACCAGGTAGCCTTGATAACGGCTCCCCTTCAAACTCGCCACTCTTCCCCCTGATGCCTTCAGTCGTAGTGAATTCAGGTAATGCGTGTCTGGCACGTTCAGAAGAGTCACATCTAATGCCATCAGGTGAAGAGCGTCTAATACTTTCAGGCAAGCTAGTCTAGGATTTAGGAGAGGCAAAGCGCATCTAGACAATTCAAGCAAAGCATTTCCGAAAGAGACACGTCTTGGGGAGACCTGTGAAGGAGAATTGAGTCTGGATAAAATGTGTTTGGTTGAGGCACATCTTGGTGAAGCGTGTCTGGGTGAGGTGTGTGATTGAGATGTGTATCTGGAGGAAGTAGATCTTCTGGTTGAGGTGCATCAGGGTGAGGAGGTGCCTTTAGAAGCTCCTAAAGTCTTCTATTGAGTTTAAAATGAAGGAGCTCACTTGCTTGAACCCCGTTTACAATCCTCCTCTTGGAAGGATAATCTGGCATAAGTTGTATGACAACCCTGTGAGCACTCTCCGATGATCTATTTTTCTCTAAAAAACACCTTCAGCAGTGGTGAGGGTCAGGCAATTGCTTGGAAGTCCTAAATACAGGAGAAGGTGTCCTCCTCATGGAAAAGTGCATGGGAAAAATGTGGACATCAGAAATCTCTGAAGATGGTAGGGAGACAGTATATGCCTCTTTCCTGGCCCCTTTAAGACCAAAATCCTAAATAGCAATGGCTGCAAACTGCTCCTGCTGGTGTCTTGAAGATAGGTCTCTTTCAGCCACTCCCTGGAAGACAAACCCTGAAGTCCTCAGGATGGCCACACTAAGTATAAAGTGTTATCAAACAAGAGGGCTTAAGGGTCCCCCCATTTAACTATGGAAAATGGAAGGATCTCCTTACCCTGAAGCTTGCCATAAGGGTAAAGGGTCACTACTCTTATCCAATTTCTCTTCAGATGAAACCTATGGATAAGAGTTAGATTACTGGGGATGGAAGAAAGAAGTCAGGCCTTCTTCATACTTAAGGGTGATCTTGAGGGTGAAAACTCATTCTTAGGCTTCTTCTTCCTCCTTCTGCCATACTTCTACTACAAGGATCATTTCCCAGCATTCGTCATAAGGGAACTCTTCTCTAGGCTGTGCAAAACTGGTGAGGATATGTGTGTCCAGCACTCTTGAAGGTACCGCCAGTCTTGGGAAGTGCCCCTAAAGACTGCATGCCTGCAGGCATCCTGAAAAACACTTGAAGTCACTAACTTGCTGGAAAAGAGAAAGAAAAAGTTGGTCAAAAACCCAGAATTCATAGCCAGCAAAACCGTCCACTTCCACTGACAGCTGGTGTCAAAGTAGTTTGTCAGTGATCCAGTGGGGTGAGGATAAGGGCGATGCTTCTTTTCTATTGGGCAGTTATTGACACCTCATTATGATTTTAATCTGCCACATTTAAGTTCCACTCTTACCATTTTCTAATGCAAAGGACTCATGTATATATAATTATGGAAAATTTAAGTTACTTACCAATTTGCAAGTATTTTCGAGTAGGTGATATCCTCCTAAATAAACCACAAACTCTTCCCTTGATTATAAGACCAATGAGAAGGTAATATTTGTCTAATCAAAGCTGGTTTGACAAGGTTGATGAATGCTAGGCTAAGCTTGGTTGTCCAAATATAAAAGAGTTTAGAAGAGAAATCTACTCTACATCTCCTCCAGGGTTAAATGAAGACCCTATGAGGTCAAGGATTTCAGAATCTTTAAAACTATATCTTCCATGATATACAAGTGAAATTACTTTTTGTTCCAACACGAAAGCAATCTCTTGTACATCAATAAGAGTATGGTTTAGCTTGGCTGGAGCTCAATTGTTAGAGTGTATAGTGAAGTGTCAGTAGTTATTAGAAGATGGTCAGTTAACAAGGAACTTGAGCTTCAGCATCACCATTATTCATTTATCCTTCAGAATAGAATTGACCGAAAAGGGATAAAGGCACGACTGCAGTTGCGTTATTACAGTATCTTGCCTTCTAGATTTCCATATTGGATTCGCAAAGAATATTCTCTGATACTTGATTTAGTCTCCAAATTTTAACCTAAGACATCTAGATATCCATATTGGATTTGCAAAGAATATTTTCTGATACTTGATTTAGTCTCCAAATTTTAACCTAAGACAATCATTACTTCTGGCAAGTAGATTATGTTTTCACCTCTTTTACCTCCCCAAATGAGGTTATATTTTCAACTCTCTGTTTGTTTGTTTGTTTGTTACCAGCCTTAATAGAAAAGTTACTGATGAATTTTAATGAAGTTTTTGTCAGAATTGTGCTATCTTAGAAGTGATTAGATCCTGATGGTGAACTGGAAAAAAAGTCCGGATCCAGGAATCTTATTTTACAGTAGATTCATTTATGGTCATATGCAGAAGATGGTAAACTTGGACCATTGACTTTGAGTAAAATGTTAACAATTTTATTGGTAGAGGTTTGAAATCTTTGATTGCTTTTATTTGTTTTTTTTTTTTTTTTTTTTTTTTTCACCAGCCTAACTCAAAAAAATTACTGTAGAATTTTTATGAAAATTTCGGAACATGTCGAAAATGGGGTTACTTAGCATTGATTAAATTCTAGTGATGATCCAAATCACCATCCGTATCAAAGAATTTTAAAGGAGTCTATGCTATGATGAGTTTGGACCAATTTGGACACTTTTGCTTATTACTCAAAAAAAAAAAAAAAAGATCATCTCCAGGATTCTAACTCCTGGCGCGAGTATCCATAGTAAAAATTAAGGATATCGCATAATATCAGGGGACGTATTTTTAGATACGACACATAGCAATCTTCACCCCGAATAGATTTAACTGGTGTTACTTACATCTTATTATTATCACTAAGTATAATTTTCTCTCTCTCTCTCTCTCTCTCTCTCTCTCTCTCTCTCTCTCTCTCTCTCTCTCTCTCTCTCTCTCTCTCTCTCTCTCTCTGTTAAAAAAAACTGCAAACACTATCGCGAAGCCACTTGCAATACTGCTAAGACAGAGTATAGATATGAGCGAGATATATGTTAAACATAAATTAGCTTATATAACCCCTATCTTCAAAAGTGGATCAAGACTAGAGGCAAGCAATTATAGACCTGTTAGTCTAACATCACATATTATGAAAGTGTATGAGAGGGTAATAAAAAAGAAAATAATGAACCATTTGGTCAAAAATAATTTGTTTAATATGGGTCAACACGGTTTCGTACCTGGAAAAAGTACACAGACCCAACTGATAGCTCACTATGAAAACATATACAATAATATGATAAATGAAAAAGACACAGATGTGATCTATCTAGATTTTGCAAAAGCCTTTGACAAGGTAGACCATAACATATTGGAGAAAAAAATGAGAAAGCATAATATTGTGGGAAAGATAGGAAAATGGGTAAAAGAATTCCTGCAAAACAGAAAACAGATAGTGGTTGCAAATGACGAGAAATCAGATGAAGCCCAGGTAATATCTGGTGTGCCCCAAGGTACGGTATTAGCTGCACTGCTATTTGTTATTATGATCTCAGACATAGACTGTGATGTTGAAAACTCCGTAGTGAGAAGTTTCGCCGATGACACAAGAATAAGTAGAGAAATTATTTGTGATGAAGATAGGAACTCACTACAAAGAGATCTAAACAAAATATATGAATGGGCGGAGATAAATAGGATGGTATTTAACTCCGATAAATTCGAATCAATAAATTATGGAAACAGAGAAGGAATGGTGTATGCATACAAGGGACCTAATAATGAGACAATCACAAACAAGGAAGCAATTAAAGACCTTGGTGTAATTTTAAATAGGAATATGTCATGCAACGACCAAATAGCAACACTGTTGGCTAAATGTAAAGCAAAAATGGGAATGTTATTCAGACACTTTAAAACAAGAAAAGCTGAACACATGATTATGCTTTACAAAACTTATGTGCATAGTACACTCGAGTACTGCAATGTGATATGGTACCCACACTACCAAAAGGATATTGCGCAAATAGAGAGTGTACAAAGGTCCCATACTGCTAGAATAGAAGAAGTTAAGGACCTTGATTACTGGGAAAGACTGCAATTTTTAAAACTATACAGTCTAGAAAGGAGAAGAGAACGCTACATGATAATACAAGCATGGAAGCAAATAGAAGGAATTGCTGAAAACATCATGGAGCTTAAAGTATCAGAAAGAGCAAGCCGAGGTAGATTAATAGTACCAAAAAGCATTCCAGGTAAACTGAGAAAGGCGCACAGGACATTAATCCACTACGCACCAGCATCGATAATGCAGCGACTATTTAATGTGCTGCCAGCTCATCTAAGAAACATATCAGGAGTGAGCGTAGATGCGTTTAAAAATCAGCTCGATAAATACCTAAGATGCATCCCAGACCATCCAAGACTGGAAGATGCAAAATACACCGGAAGATGTATTAGCAACTCTCTGGTGGATATACGAGGTGCCTCACACTGAGGGACCTGGGGAACCCAAACAAAAAATAAGGCAAAAAAAAAAAAAATAAGGCTCTCTCTCTCTCTCCTGTGATGTATATGAAATTGAACAAATATCTATTTGCTAAACTATTTACTTGAAAAGCTTTAGTTTGATAGTTTGCTCTTACTTTAGTTTCTTCCCTATCTAGATTCTTAATACTTTGAAATGCTATAATTTAGTATATATTACACACACACACACGCATATACGCAGGCACACAAACATGAACCCTTTCTTTTCATTTATTAAAAACTGATTTTCAGAAACATATGATATTCTAAAAGTATAGTTCCAATGGATACACATCTACTTTTGAAAATTCAGGATATGTTATTATACTTATATAAGTGGTAGAGAATAAGATTAATTCAGAAAGTGAAAAGTTATAAAAAGTATATAAAGATGTAATGAATCCTAAAGCCAGATTTGGTATTCGATGCCAAAAATAATTTCCAATAGTCCTATAGGGTTGTGGTGGCCTATTGGAAACGTCCCTGCCTGGTGTTCTGCTAGACGGGAGATCAAGTCAAGCTTATACTCAATAGTTTCTTGTAACCTCACCATCCTTGTGAGTTAAGGATACGGGGTTTGGGGAAGCCTATAGGTCTACCAGCTGAGTTAGTAGCCATTACCTGTCCCTCATTGATCCTAACTCGGGAGGAGAGTGGGATTGGCCGTGGATCATATATATATGTGGTCGGTCTCTAGGGCATTGTCCAGTCGAGTCATAATGTCAAAATCCAATTTGTTGCAATCCAAGATCAATTTAATGTGAACATATTTATTTGTTTCACTAAAACACCGATCTCTTTATTGATAATTTGAAAGCGCAAATGAAATTGAAAACTAGAAACATTTCATTTCTGAAAAAAATACTGAACATATTAGTAATTCAAAATGCTATGGCGTAACGTTTATATTTTTTCCTTAAATTTTCAGCGAAGGGTATTCTCCCCCTAAGGATATATTTCTACTCGAAAATGTCTTCGTTTTAATATTATTATTTTCCATCTTCGAATTGAAAGGATCTAGCATATAAGAGTATTACGAATCTGATCATTCTGTTCTCGAACCCAGCCACTGAGGGGAGGCACGCCAGTCTCAACTTGGTGCCGGTCCCAAGCCCGGTTAAATGGGGAGGGTTGGCGGCAGGAAAGGCATCCAGCCATGAAAATTAGCCAAAACAAATATGGACATTAAATATAATCAGAATGAAATTAGTGCTAGGGCGTTCCCTGTAGGCAACGTGTTGGGACCTCGCCTGATCCATCCAAAAAAAATGGGTTAAAGAGGAAAGCTCAAAGGAAAATATCTGAAGAGAGGATGAGAGTAGCAACTCTGAATGTTGGGACAATGACAGAAAAAGGACGAGAGCTGGTTGACTTCATGGAGAGAAGGAAGATTGGAGTGCTGTGTGTGCAGGAGACAAGATGGAAGGGATATAACGCAAGAGAACTAGGCGAAGGTTAAAAATTATATTACAGTGGAGCAAAGATGGAAGGAAGGAATGGAGTAGGAATAATATTATCGAAAGAGTTGAAGGAAAATTGGATTGGCGGAAAAATGAAAAATGACAGAATTATGAGTTTAAACCTAGGACTGGGAGCAAAAATAGTCAATGAGGTGTATGCCTATGCCCGCATACTGGATGTACAGAGGAGGAGAAAGATACATTCTGGGAGAAGATGGACCAAGAGCTTGGGATAATTCCTGCAAGGGAAAGGGTAATTATAGGAGGAGATAGGAACGGCCACTTGGGAATTAGTAGGGAAGGGATAGAGAGAGAGAGAGAGTGCATGGATGTTGGGGTGTGGGTGAGAGAAGTGATAGGGGAGAAAGAGTGATTGATTTGGAAGTGGCTTTTGACCTAGCAATGATCAACACTTTCTTCGAGAAAAAGATTAAAAGACTGATTACTTACAGTAGCGGTGGCAGGGAGAGCCAGATAGATTTGCTGCTGTGTAAGAGAGACCACCTGACGCAAGTCAGAAATTACAAGGTGATAAATAGGGAGAGTGTAGCAGCGCAACACAGGTTAGTGGTAATTGATTGCATACTAATGAATTAAAGGAGAAGTAAAAATACGGGAATGGACCCAAAGATTAAGTGGTGGAAATTTGAAGAGGAAGAACTGAGAATCTTGTTTAAGGAAAGATTGCTGGAAACAGTAAAGTTACATGAGGATGTACAAGAATGGTGGACCGAGAATAGTAAAGTGATTCTAAGTATCGGTGAGGAAGTATTTGGAAAGTAATTAGGAAGAAGACCCCCATATGATAAAGAATCGTGGTCGTGTAATGATGATATGCAAGAATCGGCAAAAACTAAGAAAGAAGCCAAGAAGAAGGCAGATCTATCAGGACAAGAGCAGAGTAAAGAAAACTATAAACATGTAAAGAGAGAAGCGAGAAGAGCAGTAGCAAAGACAAAGGCAGAAACATCACATGAAGTTTATAAAGAGATGGAAACATCAGAAGGAGAGAAGAAAATATTATGAATTACTAAGGCCCGAGATGCTGCATCTAAAGACCTGACACAGACAAGGAAAATAAAAGATAGCAATGGTATATTTCTACCAGAAGAAAATATTTTGAAGGACTATTGAATGAGGAGAGCCTAAGAACAGCATTTGAAGAGGGACTTCCAAACGAGCTAGTTACCATAGGAGTGACTAAAAGAGAAGTAGAACAAGCAGTAAAGATGAAAAATAATAAAGCTGCAGGACCGGATTATATGCCAGTAGAGGTATGGAAGAGTCTTGGAGAAGATCATTCAGAAAAAACCCAGAGATGAAACAATAACTGGTGAAGAACAATTTGGATTCATGCCTGGAAGAAGGACTTTAAAAGCAGTATTTGCTTTGAGGCAGATGATAGAAAAACATCGGGAGACACAGAAAGGATTACATAAGGTCTTTATTGACATGGAGAAGGCATAAGATTGAGTACGCAAGAATCACCCAAGATATTTAAGAGAGGGCACAAGCAAATGTTGAGAGCAGTATAGACCCAAAAGAAAGTTTCCCAGTAAATGTGGGACTACATCAGCGGTCTGCATTGAGCCCTTACCTATTTGATCTGATCATGGATGTACTGTAGTAACACAAGGTATTAGAGATCAGTCTCCTCGGTGTATGCTTTTTCCTGATGGTGTTATACTGTGTAGCACTAGGCGAGAGGTAGTAGAAGAGAAACTTGAGAAGTGGAGAAGAGAAATGGACAATAGAGGATTGAAGATCAGCAGGATGGAATGTAAGGGAGAATGGAAGGGAGATTGTAACTCGACGGTGAAATTATGAATTCGTTTGATTGTGATTTTTATGCAATTTCTACAATCTCCCTCCCATTCTCTCTTTGGTGCTTGACAGTAGAATGCTCCTTTTACCCAGGACCCACTCTACGTGAGTCTAGCTTTAACGAAACCGCTATTTTTCACCATGAGTTAATTTTATCAATTCCACGATTATAGTAGATTCTGGTATTCAAAGTAAGTTTATAATAACATGTTTTTTTTTTTTTTTTTTTTGTATTCTTAATGTAATTTGCCTCAATTTGTGTTGAAATATGTGAAAAGTAACAAAATTATGCAAACTCCTGTCCTTGACTTCGGCGGGTGTTGTTATTAAATTTAGATTTACCATCACGATACTTTATAACATATTTGTTTAACATTATTTATTGACAAAGCCCATATCTAAGGGAGAAATTTAGATTAGTAAATAAGTTTTGATTCACATTACTTGGTAATCATTTGAAAACAATGATGATATTCGGACAAAAATACTTTCGACCAATCAGCTATTATGAAATTTTCCGAGCAAAAAGGGCACCCCTACGAGTCGGTGCAAATATGCCTTGATAAAAAAAAAAAAAAAATTACTATAGTTGTTGGTTTCAGGTTTCGGTTCCCAAGCTTGAGAATCCTGAGCTGTAAAAGCAGTATTCATTTTTTGTAATCGTTCCTGTAAAGGTATTTTAAAGGTCCACTGATTAATAAAAATACAATGATGAAATATGAAAGGTGACAGTACAGTTTTTATGTAACTGAACATACGACACCAGTCTCAATTTGGGGTCATAGAGCCTATTGTAATTTTGGTCAATATGAACTTAGTTATATATTGAAATCACTGGATTTAAAAAACAAAAAACAAAAATACAAAGTAATTCAGCCACATTTTTTCCAAAGTGGCTATAGTACTTATTTTGAAATCTTAACTTGAGCTTTCAGTGAAATGAGGAAAATTAAGGACATAAGAGAACTTTACTTGATTCTTAATAACTGACAAATGATGATGCAAGAACATTGAACAAACTGCAACTGGAGAAAGTTAGGCCTAAATCTTCAAACCTTCAGAAGAACCTTTTTTTTTTGAAAAAAGTTTTTAAGAGTTTGATTTCGTCTTCCAACTTACAATCAAAGAAGGCTCTCTCTCTCTCTCTCTCTCTCTCTCTCTCTCTCTCTCTCTCTCTCTCTCTCTCTCTCTCTCTCTCTCTCTCTCTCTCTCTCTCTCTTTATTTTCTATATTCTTTGGCGAAATATTCCCTTACTTTTAGATTATCCTTCAATACACACACACACACACACACACACACACACATATATATATATATATATATATATATATATATATGTATATATATATATATATATATATATATATATATATATATATATATATATATACATATATATATATATATATATATATATATATATATATATATATATATATATATATATATATATATATATATATATATATATAACGGATTTATTATATTTTCTTTATAGTTTGGTATTAAGTTATCAAGGACTATTCATAAATTTAATCCTTTTTCTACCATATTGTAAGTCTCACTTCTTAGTATAAGAAATCAGTCATCTGGAAGCATAACTACTATAATTAGAATATTGGTAAGTTATTCTAGGAGAAGGACACTTCCAAATCAAACCATTGTTCTCTATAGTGCCATAGCCTGTGTAGTGTTCCACTGTATTGGGTTAGAGTTCCTTGAAGGTACACTCAGGCACACTATTTCATTTGTTTCTTTATTTCCTTTCAGCATTGGGCTATTTACCCTGTTAAAGCCCTTGGGCCTACAGCATCTTGCTTTTCCAGCTATAATAATAATAATAATAATAATAATAATAATAATAATAATAACAATAATAATAATAATAATAACAATAATAATAATGATAATGATAATAACAATAATACTAATAATAATAATAATAATACATTTTTCAACGACCACGGCAATCTTCTAATCTCCATTTCAAATTGAGAATAACTGACTTTCATAAAAATAATTTTCCCCAAAACTGTTCGTTTGACCTTAATAATCCAGTACACCAGAGAGCTTTAACTAAGCTCATTTCAAGAATCAAAGGAATAGATTCAGTCACATTTTGATTATGTTAAGTTATAAGTACATTACTTGTTATTTGACCTTTGCCAGACTACTGCATTTTCAATGGAACCTCGACGCTTTGGGAATTTTGAATCAAGATATTAAAAAGAGGGTTTGATGGACTTTGCTGTGTCGCTGCAAGCGCGAAGAGAGAGAGAGAGAGAGAGAGAGAGAGAGAGAGAGAGAGGGAGAGAGAGAGAGAGAGAGAGAGAGAGAGAGAGAGAGAGAGGAGAGGAGAGAGAGAGAGAGAAAGAGAGAGAGAGAGAGAGAAAAAATTCTTTCTAGCACCATTAGAAATGGCATGTGTGCTATTTCGTAAAATAATAATATATCATAACGATGTTAGATTGCAACAGCAACAAATGTAGCTGTTTCCAGTCCACTGCAGGAGAAAGGCCCCAGGCATGTCCTTATTAACGTCTGGGGTTATGACTATTTTCCTCACCACACTGGCCACTGCGGATAGTTCCAAACTACTACAATATTTCTTCATTTGCAGCATTATTAAAGCATTTTGTTTCATTATAGTATTCATATGTTGTACTAAACTAGGTAAATATGTTGGTATGGAATGGATTCTGACCTCTATGTTATGCATACATAAGCATCAGATTCCTTATAAGTCTAAGCTGAAAACTGGAGACACCATCATGATCACGTAGAGTTACTGCTACTTGTAACATTAGAAGAGTTTCAAGTGGATAACTTGAATGCCTTTAGTACGCCTATAGGCTATGGTGTTAGTACGTCTGAAAAATGTCCTTATGAGATTGGAGGAGAAAATAAGTACAATTGTGCTGTAGAGGACACTTCCAAGTATTTTTAATACTTATAGGTACTTTAAATAAGATAATTAAAGTATAAGTTTGATCAAAGCCAAAGATGAAGAAATAAGGAAGAGTGTCGCATTAACTACAAAGAAAGATTAGGAAATGGCTTAGTAAACGAGTTTGAGTTTGCACAACATAAAGCCAGCTGCCTAACTTATTTGCATAGGCCTAAAGAACCATGTCTTTTCTTAATTGCCTCCTCGTTTAGTTGAAGATTCTTTAGTAATAATGATAATAAAATTAGGCATTTTCAAACATCATGAGGCTCAATACTACAAAGTATTCTAGAAGTTTTATTCCATCTATAACCAGTTTGTGGAACGATCTTCCTAATCGGGTAACTGAATCGGTGGAACTTCGAAAGGTCAAACTTGCAGCAAATGTTTGTATATTGAACAGGCTGACATAAGCCTTTTTATAGTTTACATATAAAATATATGTTTTGATGTTGCTGTTTTTAAAATATTTGATTTTAATTGTTCATAATGTCTCACATCGTTTATTTATTTCCTTTCCTCATTGTGCTATTTTTCCCTGTTGAAGCCCTTGGGATCAGAGCCTCTTGCTTTTCCAACTGGGGTTAAAATTAACAATAATAATAATACCAAAGCATAAAAGTCTCATCATGGTTTCCTTTTAAATGTTTTCAGTTTTATTAGGCGAAGGATTACGTCGACATTTCGATTTTGATTTTACTTTACTTATTATTTTTTCCTATTCTGTACAGTGAGTTCTCCCTCTTGATGGTTTTGGTCTCTCTCGTAGCCTTATTATTATTATTATTATTATTATTTCAACTGAGATTACAGCAGAGCCTCGACCATCACGGGACCGATGATCCTTCTGTATCCAACATAAAGGTTTTACTTAACTAAACTCTAGAGACCTTAGCTTTACCATTGAGCTGCTTTTCAAAGGTTTCATGTTAAATAATTGTTTTTTTTTTTCTAGCTAAGAGTCTAAATGGGGGAAGGAAGCAGAGGCTATTAAAAAGCATGATGATATTGAGGTGAAGGAAGAGGAGGACAAAGATAGAAAGAAAGAGTTGTTGATGGGAAAAGAAAGAGAGAGAGAGAGAGAGAGAGAGAGAGAGAGAGAGAGAGAGAGAGAGAGAGAGAGAGAGAGAGAGAGAGAGAGAGAGAGAGATAATTCAGCACCAAACCAAGGGAAGCCTGTTGCTGTTTAGCTGGATAACCGGGAAACGTCAGTGACAGGATACTCTCTTTCTACCCTGCCCTGTCTCGGAACCCCAAACCGAGAGGTGGTCCTGAATTGGAAGACACCCAAGAGGAAGGATCCTCAACGGAGTCGATTTCTTAGGGCTTGACCCGAAGCAGGACTCTCGGAAACCCGAGCCTCTTAACTTTAGATTATCCAGGACAAAACAAGGTTGGTTCGTTGGTTAAGATTGCCATGCCTGTAGCATGACACGGGCTCTTGTCGCTGGACAGCCCGTAAGAGGATATTATCTGGAAATAGGATAACTCCAAAGGAGCAAAAAATTATATATTAAAAAGGAAAGGTTGGATAAAAAGGGACTGGAACAGGAAAAAGGATACAGGATGAGTGATTAGAGGAGGGATTTGACAAGACACGGAAAGGGGGGGGGGGGGTTTGGAGTAACCCGAAAAGAAGACTCCTTTTTAGGTCCACGGAATGAATAGTTTTAGTTATAGAAAAAGTGTTGATACCAGCAAGTCCCGGTAAGTAGGAGACACTGGGAGAGGAGAGAAGTATTCTGCAGTCGGAGAGAAAAGGAGTAGGTTTAAGCAAAGAGGTTTATTCCTGCTCTGGAGCTGGAATGTGGAATTGTTGCAGGAGCTGCAGGAAGGTGGAGTTCGAGGATAAGGATAGGACTCTGGTGAGGATCTTAAAGGCGATGGGAATGAGGTCTTGTAAGGTGGGGAGTCAATTTGTTGAGC
The DNA here is from genome assembly GCF_036898095.1 of Palaemon carinicauda. Taxonomy (NCBI): domain Eukaryota; kingdom Metazoa; phylum Arthropoda; class Malacostraca; order Decapoda; family Palaemonidae; genus Palaemon; species Palaemon carinicauda. The sequence continues at coordinate 29,878,186 of NC_090741.1, read as the reverse complement.
CAAGGTTAGGGATGGGATTGAGGATGAAGGTCGTTGCTGGTCCTTATGAGGAGCAGTTGCAGGTCGTTGCTGATCCTTATGAGGAACAGTTGCAGGTCGTTGGTGGTCCTTATGAGGAGCAGTTGCAGGTCGTTGGTGGTCCCTATGAGGAGCAGTTGCAGGTGCAGGCACTGGAACAGTGGCTGGCTGTCGCTGTCTTCTCTGGCAAGGAGGTCGCTGGTTTCTTTTGTTTTGGAGAAGAGGTATTCTCCATAGCTGCAATCCTCTTGAGACGTTCTGGGCAGCGCTTATTCCAAGCATGGTGTGGCCTGGAAAAGTTGGGGCAATTGGATGTGGTGTGTTGTCCTTCCTTGTGAGCTTTTATGCACACTTCTGTGCAGTGTCAATGGCTGCAGACACCGCAGATGATTGGGCTTCTGCATTCCTCGATGGGGAAAATTCCCCGGACTCCTAAGTCCAGTTTGGAGGGAACTGGGCCTATAAAGGTGGCAATGAGGCGTCGAACTAGAACGTTGTCTTTGCTCATGCAGCGAACAGCACAGTCAATGTTGCTGCACGATGTTGCAATGGTGATAGGCATCGTGACAGGATACTTGGTAATGACAGCTTTCTTCCTGATAAAAGTAGGATCCAGCAGCGTTAAAGTTGGGTCTTACTGGAAGGATCTGGCTGTCTCAACGTCCTTAGGGTACATGATAAGATGACTTTTCCTGTTGGGTCTAGCAGTGAGTTGCATGCCTGGCTTATTAGCCATGGCAGCAACAGAGGCTGTCCATATGTGAAAGCCGAAACTTCGGCAGAGGTTTCTTTAGCTGCGTAGCTGGGATGTTCCCTGCAATAGAAGAAGCTTCTTGCAGGAGTGTCGTAAGGCAATATGTGCAATTGCAGTCCGTGGAGTGGGTCCCCCTGTTCGGTCTCCATGGCAGTGGAGGACTCAGGCATGGTGGTAGAAGGGTTGACTGCTGCTACAAACGATTGCTGAGGAGTTGTAGGAGCAGACAAGAACGAGTCTGTGCTCTCAGTCCTTGGTGTCCTCAGTGGCGATAGTGGGGCTGGTACTGGCACTAGTGAAGGATGTTCAGGACTCTTCCTTCTCCTGGGAGGGGGGATAGTCTCTTCCCTGGCAGCGGCTTTTGCTAGAAAAGATTTGTGGTATTTAATGAGTTTGATAGAGGCGTCTTTGCAACCCTTGCAGCTGCACATAATATGGTGATTAAACAGGGTTTCGTCAACTACGTCAGTGGAGTAACGGGCCATGGTGTTGAACAAGTAGGCACGTCGCTGTTGGTATGACAACAGCAATCACAGTCGCAGGCCATATGATTGAAGTAGTCGTCGCAGTGTCTGGTTTTGTCTGGATAAAAGTTCCATCCACAGTCTTTGAGATAAAAGACTAACATGGGGACGAAACTCTACGGGGACCGCAATGAGAATTTTACTGAGAGCGGCCCCGAGAGCAAAGGTGTTGCAGGATTTTCCAAGCGATGAACGTAGTCCATGGTCCCGAATGAAATCAGTGACAAAACTAACATCACTGCCACTACTGCTCAGAAAATATTCTCTATTTATGTAGACTTAAATATTTTATGAAAAGTTTGTAGATTTGTTGATAAATTCATAATTTTTTTTAAAGGTTAATAATGATGAATTTAGTTGCCTTTAATATTAATTATCAATAGAGTTGTTAATGAGTTTTAAATGATATTCTTAGCAAATGAATCATAAAGATATCAGCTAAGGCGAGACACCCGTTGAGATACTACTACTAGAGTTATTGGGAACTATGACTGACACTATAGTAGTACATTGGATCCCTCTTTAGTTACGACTCATTTTTCCTTTGCCTAATTTTCGAGTCAATACAATATAAATCTTTCCATTGACTTTTAAAGTCTTTATTAAGTAACCAACATTTTTTTTTAGAAATTCCATTAAAAAAAAAAAAAGATTATTTGTGAAATCACTGATTAAATATTTTGTGTTAATGTTCTGTACAAACGATGAAAAGAATATAAATAGATGGAGAGACTTGACTAGATTACCAGCCTGCTATACAATGGGGCTGATAAGGTCCTAAGAAGAAGAAGAAGAAGAAGAAGAAGAAGAAGAAGAAGACAGTTACTTGAATAGCTAAGTCCATCTGTTGTCTTTGCTCTGCAGTGAGAGCATAACTGTTAGGAACCTTGTTTTCAATTATGGCTTAGAAATACCTTGTTAGTATTCAGCGGGTTGTCTGGTGTGTTGCAAGAAGTATAAAGCGATCAAAAACATATTATCTGCAATAATATGTTTAGTATGAACCCTGGGTCACTGAGATGTGCTTCAAAGATGAAAGAATTTTTGCCTTCAACTTCAATACTTATTTGTTAGGCCTATGAATATTTCCATTCATTACTTGAATATCCATCGAAAATAGTTCAGTCTTAAAAATATAACATTTTAATTTTAGTTTATGGAAAGCTACTTCATAAAAACAGTTTTTCTTAATTATTATTATTATTATTATTATTATTATTATTATTATTATTATTATTATTATTATTATTAATATTATTACTTGCTAAGCTACAACCCTAGTTTGAAGAGTAGGATGCTATAAGCCCAGTGGTTCCAACAGGGAAAATAGCCGAGTGAGGAAATGGAACAAGGAAAAATTAAATATTTTAAAATAAACATTAAAATAAATATTCCCTATATAAAGTATATAAACCTTTAACAAAAACAAGAGGAAGAGAAATAAGATAGAGTAGTGTGCCCGAATGTACCCTCAAGCAAGACAACTCTAACCCAAGATATTGGAAGACCATGGTAAATAGGCTATCACCCTACCCAAGACTAGAGAACAATGGTTTGATTTTGGAGTGTCCTTCTACAGCAAGTGCTGCTTACTACAGCTAAAGAATCTCTTCTACCCTTAGAAAAGGGTAAGTGGCCACTGAAAAATTACAGTGAAGTAGTTAACCCTTTTAGCAAAGAAGAATTGTTTAGTAATGTCAGTGTTGTCAGGTGTATGAGGACAGAAAAGAATGTGTAAAGAATATGCTAGACTATTCAGTGCATGTGTAGGCAAAAGGAAAATTAACTGTAACCAGAGAGAAGGATCCAATGTAGTACTGTCTGGCCAGTCAAAATACGCCATAACTCTCTAGTGGTAGTATCTGATGAGTGGCTGGTGTCCTGGCCAACCTACTACCACTAATTAAGAGAAACATTTTGACCTATGTTTCTGAAAGTGCAAAATTCATGGGAAATTGTTTAAACGATTCTACAACAGAATTGATCGTATTTTCTTCTACTGAAGAAACACAGGAGGAAAACAATTGCTGGATTTTGGAATACCTGCACAAAAGCAATGATGTTCCTGCTGACTGCAATGTCCCATAGGCCTACAATGCAACGCTTAAGACATATAGAAACAGAAGCCATGACTCCGTTTTCTTTCTTTCCTCGGATGTTCGAATCAAATTTCTTTAGACAAATTACTTTATTCTTTCATATTTATGCCATTATTAGAGAGAGAGAGAGAGAGAGAGAGAGAGAGAGAGAGAGAGAGAGAGAGAGAGAGAGAGAGAGAGAGAAAGAGAGCATGCCTTCGCCTAGACTTAAACTTTCTATTCAGCAATGCAAATTAAATAATCTTCCTTTAGGAGATATTATTTTGAGACAAAAAAAATAACATCTTAAGTGACAACAAACTGATACAATAAGGACGATTTCTTTACCTATTACAGTTTTCTTTATATCCCAATAGTTTCCTTTCATTCAAGGTTACCTGCTACTCTTATTCCCGTTAAACCTAATATAGAATATTTTTGTCTTTAATCTGAGCCGATTGAAATGACGGAATTCAGTTCTGAATCTTATTTTATTTTTCTATATAAGTATCTACATCCTGTGAGACATCGACAAAGAGATGGAGCTGGGGGGAGAGTGACTGCTCCCCGCACTCTAGTTTTGGGGTGTTTGAATGTGAGTGTATGTATTACGATAGAGAGTAAAAGATGTGAAATTGGAAGTATGTTTAGGAATAGAAGGATGGATGTATTGGCCTTGTGTGAGACAAAGATAAAAGGAAAGGGTGAAGTGATGTTTGGTGAAATGTCTGGTAGAGTGTCTGGGATTGAAAGGGGAAGAGCGAGAGAGGGTGTGGCTTTATTGCTGAGTGAATGGATGACAGGTATATTAGTGGAATGGAAGGAGATATCATCTAGGTTAATGTGGGTAAGGGTTAGGTTGTGTAGGGAATGTTGGGCTTTTGTCAGTGCGTATGGGCCAGGTTGTGAGAAAAGTGAAGAAGAGCGGAACGAGTTCAGGAATGAATTAACTAGGTGTGTAGAAGGAATGGGTAGAAGGAATTATGTAGTTGTCATGGGTGACTTAAATGCTAGAGTGAGCACTGGAGAGGTAGAAGGTGTCATTGGGAAGTATGGCGTACCAGGTGAAAATGAGAGTGGTGAGAGACTGGTAGATATGTGTGTTGAGCAAGAGATGGTGATAAGTAATAGCTTTTCCAAAAAGAAAGATAAAAATAAGTATACATGGGTAAGAAGGGAAAATGGAAGAGTAGTAAAAAAAGCATTAATGGATTATGTGTTGATAACTAAAAGAATGTTTGGAAGATTGAAAGACGTGCACGTGTTTAGGGGTATGGCTAACGGTATGTCTGATCATTTTTTGGTGGAAGGAAAATTAGTTGTAGCAAAAGAGTGGGGGAATAGAGTAGGTGGATGTAAAAGGGAGCTAGTGGGGGTTGAAGAGCTATTAAAACCGGGGGTAAAAAGTAAATATCAGGAAAGGTTGAAAATGACATATGACGAAGTGAAAGTAAGAGAAACTGGCAATTTAAAGAAGGAGTGGAAGTTAGTAAAAGAAAATTTTGTTGGGATTGCAAGTGATGTGTGTGGCAAGAAGGTTGTTGGAGGCAGCATGAGGAAGGGAAGTGAATGGTGGAATGAAGGAGTGAAGGTAAAAGTGGAAGAGAAAAAGAGGGCTTTTGAAGAATGGCTGCAGAGTAATAGTATAGAGAAGTATGAAAAATATAAAGAGAAAAATGTGGAAGTAAAGCGCAAGGTACGATAGGCAAAGAGGGCAGCTAGCCTGAGGTAGGGTCAGGGATAGGGTCATTCACATGAAGAGAATAAGAAGCTTTGGAAAGAAGTGAAGAGAGTAAGGAAGGCTGGCTCAAGAATTGAAGAGACGGTGAACGATGGAAATGGAAGGTTGTTAAAAGGAGAGGAGGCAAAGAAAAGATGGGCGGAATATTTTGAAAGTTTACTGAATGTTGAGGATAATAGGGAGGCAGATATAATTACTGTTGCAGGTGTTGAGGTGCCAGTGATGAGAGATGAGAATGAGAGAGAGATTACAATAGATGAAGTGAGGAGAGCACTAGATGAAACGAGAGTAGGAAAAGCGTCTGGTATGGATGGTGTGAGAGCTGAGATGTTGAAGGAAGGGGGTGTGACTGTACTTGAATGGTTGGTGAGATTGTTTAAAATGTGTTTTGTGTTGTCAATGGTACCAGTAGATTGGGTTTGTGCATGTATTGTACAACTATATAAGGGTAAGGGAGATGTGCATGAGTGTTGTAATTCAAGAGGTATTAGTTTGTTAAGCGTAGTTGGAAAAGTGTATGGTAGAGTAGTGATTAATAGGATCAAGGATAAAACAGAGAATGCAATCTTAGAAGTACAGGGTGGTTTTAGAAGAGGTAGGGGTTGTATGAATCAGATTTTTACAGTAAGACAGATATGCGAGAAATATTTAGCAAAAGGTAAGGAGGTGTATGTTGTGTTTATGGATCTGGAGAAAGCGTATGATAGAGTTGATAGGGAAGCAATGTGGAATGTGATGAGGTTATATGGAGTTAGTGGAAGGTTGTTCCAAGCAGTGAAAAGTTTCTACAATGGTAGTAAAGCATGTGTTAGGATAGGAAATGAAGTGAGTGATTGGTTTCCGGTGAGAATGGGGCTGAGACAGGGATGTGTGATGTCACCGTGGTTGTTTAACTTGTATGTTGATGGAGTGGTGAGAGAGGTGAATGCTCTAGTGCTTGGACGAAGATTAAAACTGGTAGACGAGAATGACCATGAATGGGAGGTAAATCAGTTGTTGTTTGCGGATGATACTGTACTGGTTGCAGACACAGAAGAGTAGCTTGGCCGATTAGTGACAGAATTTGGAAGAGTGTGTGAGAGAAGGAAGTTGAGAGTTAATGTGGGTAAGAGTAAGGTTATGAGATGTACGAGAAGGGAAGGTGGTGCATGGTTGAATGTCATGTTGAATGGAGAGTTACTTGAGGAGGTTGATCAGTTTAAGTACTTGGGGTCTGTTGTTGCAGAAAATGGTGGAGTGGAAGCAGATGTTTGTCAGAGAGTGAATGAAGGTTGCAAAGTGTTGGGGGCAGTTAAGGGAGTAGTAAAAAATAGAGGGTTGGGCATGAATGTTAAGAGAGTTCTATATGAGAAAGTGATTGTACCAACTGTGATGTATGGATCGGAGTTGTGGGGAATGAAAGTGATGGAGAGACAGAAATTGAATGTGTTTGAGATGAAATGTCTAAGGAGTATGGCTGGTGTATCTCGAGTAGATAGGGTTAGGAACGAAGTGGTGAGAGTGAGAACGGGTGTAAGAAATGAGTTAGCAGCTAGAGTGGATATGAATGTGTTGAGGTGGTTTGGCCATGTTGAGAGAATGGAAAAATGGCTGTCTGCTAAAGAAGGTGATGAATGCAAGAGTTGATGGGAGAAGTACAAGAGGAAGGCCAAGGTTTGGGTGGATGGATAGAGTGAACGAAGCTCTGGGTGATAGGAGGATAGATGTGAGAGAGGCAAGAGAGCGTGCTAGAAATAGGAATGAATGGAGAGCAATTGTTACGTAGTTCCGGTAGGCCCTGCTGCTTCCTCCGATGCCTTAGATGACCGCGGAGGTAGCAGCAGTAGGGGATTCAGCATTATGAAGCTTCATCTGTGGTGGATAACGGGGGAGGGTTGGCTGTGGCACCGTAGCAGTACCAGCTGAACTCAGTTGAGTACCTTGTTAGGCTGGGAGGAACGTAGAGAGTAGAGGTCCCCTTTTTTGTTTTTGTTTCATTTGTTGATGTCGGCTATCCCCCAAAATTGGGGGAAGTGCCTTGGTATATGTATGTGTATGTATATAAGTAAAACACAATAATTTCTACGGATATTGTACTTCTATACGAGCGACATTACTGGCCTCGTGACAACCTGAGCTCTTGGTATATTTGGTTCTCTCGTGGAGAAAACAGACTGATTTATTTTTTCATTATTAATATTTTGGAGCATTTTATGAACAAAGGTTTTTTTTATGATTTAAAGATAAAAAAGATTTATTGGCAATGGATAGAATTTCATATTTTTCAATACTTTATTTGGAATAATTTTTCATAGATTTTAGCAATATTTAGATTTTATAAAATCCTTTTAATCATAATTCATGTTTCTAGAATGGCTACATCTTGGAATATTGCATCTTTTTCCTACCCTTAACTTATCTTTGGTGATTAATTAACCTAGAATATCTGTCGTGTAGGTTACCAATTAACGTTTGATATAATGGTCAGCGTCGCCTGTTTTGCCGCTACCAGGTTCAGGTTCAAGTTCAGGTCGAGATTTTGCCTTTGCATCTGCGCCTATAGTGACTTCTAGTTTTGTGTGTTCCTTATTTTCACCAGTTTTTTCTATTTTTACCCATATTTGTCGTAATACATTTTTTTTTTTTTAGATTTAATATTTTCTTCACAGTGAAGGAATTTTCCAACTTTTTGAGTACTATTTTCTTCGTATGGTTGTTGGAGCTCAAATGCGTTTCTTCGTATGTCACTATACTGTGGACAGTTTAACAAGAAGTAGTTAACATTCTATTCTACATCGCAGGATAAAAAGTTTATATTTGTGTCTGTTTTTAATATTCAAGCCCAATGTGTTTGTCCTTGCTCTGAATAATAAAATTGACGAAAATGGGCTATCATATACTTCCTCCTCCTTGATTTCACTTTTCCAGTTTTTATACCAAATCAGACTCTCCTTGCACTCAATTTCACTCTTTCATTTGCTTGCGTCCCATTCTCTTGTTCTCTTTTTTATGTCCTCTTTCGTATATCTCTTGACTTCGCTCATCGCCATCCCAAATTTTACTGCATACATCTTCACGTGCATCCACCAATTCCTCCCTTTCTCTTCCATATCATTGACTATTGCTTCTGGGCATGCTGTGAGTAATTTAGGAGAGACAGAGTCTCTTCATCTAACTTTTTTCTAATATTATATATATATATATATATATATATATATATATATACATATATATATATATATATATATATATATATATATATATATATATATATATATTATATATATATATATATATATATATATATATATATATATATATATATATATATATATATATATATATATATATATATATATATATATATATATATATATATATATATATATATATATATATATATATATATATATATATATGTATAAGCATATATATATATATATATATATATATATATATATATATATATATATATATATATATATATATATGTATAAGCATATATATATATATATATATATATATATATATATATAATATATACATATATATATATATATATATATACATATATATATAAAGGTACTAAACTTAAGCAGGGAAGCAGAAGCCTCCATTGTCAGAATCCACCAAAACCTTGGAGAAAAACAAAGTAGACATTTTCAAGCAATTACCAAAAAGGCGACTGCGAAAAGGAATGGCGACCAGCGTACGTGTTTTACATTAACACACTGTTATCGGAGTTGTAACGGCTCTCCTGCGTTATCAATCCTCTTTCATCTCCTTCTAGATACAGTTAACTCTAATCGGGAAAGGATAGCTGTCGTTGTATCTAAACACGTCGCTGCTACATATACGATATCTTTCGGAATATTCGCTCCGTGGGTAGTAACCCCGTGATACCTTTACAGGTAAAATTCTCTAGTATATCACTTGCAGAAATATCGCAAGTAGAAAGCTGCCTAAAGGCACTTCCATCAGGCTATCTAACCCATAAACAGATTTTTCTTGTGTCCAAATTCATATATATATATATATATATATATATATATATATATATATATATATATATATATATATATATATATATATATATATATTATATATATATATATATTGTTACGGCCGTATTTACGGCCGTAATTTCAAGGGTTCTTTCTATTCAGAAATTTGCGGTCAGTAAAAATGTAACACAGCCACCTGGGAACAAAAGAACAAACACCTCAACAAAAGTTACAATATTTATTTACAAACACAAAAAAAAAAAAAAAAGTAATGGGTTGGTAACAATAGTTATAGCCTCGACGTTAGCCTGTTTTGGGGCTATATGACCCAGACCAACCTCATGACCCAGATACACAACTTTAGCCTTACCAAATCTGCATTTAGCGAGGTTAATAACTAAACCCGCAGCACGGAGAGCTTCAAAAACATTACGTAATCTGAGTAAATGAGTTTTCCAATCATTACTGTGGACAAAAAGATCATCAATGTAAATCTCAGTACCTTCTGATCCACAGACCACACGGTTCATTAATCTTTGAAAAGTACAAGCAGCATTCCTCATCCCAAAAGGCATGACCTTGCATTCATACAAGCCGAATGGGGTGACAAATGCGGAAATCTCTCTTGCTCGATCCGACAAAGGAACTTGCCAGTAGCCCTTGAGCAAATCCAATTTTGTGATATACTTGGCTGAACCAATGCGGTCTATGCAGTCGTCAATTCTAGGAAGGGGAAAGGAATCATTTTTAGTATGCATATTAACTTTACGATAGTCCACACACATACGATACTGTCCATCGGATTTCTTCACCAATACTATAGGGGAGCTCCAAGGACTAACAGAAGGTTGTATCAAATCATGCTTCAACATATATTCTATTTCCTTATTGACTATATCCATTTTAGTGGGATTTAGTCTATAAGGGCTTTGTTTAATTGTTGAAGCTTCTCCTACTACCACATCATGTTCAATTAAACTAGTCAATCCTGGAGAGTCTCTAACCAAATCTGAAAAAGAATGAATTTAACCTTCCATTTCCCTTCTTTGATTTAGATCAAGATGCTTCAGATGCTCATCCAACCCATCCAAGCATTGCACATTCTTGGATAGAGCATCCGAAGGTACTTGATTAATTATTTCCTCAGACCCATCAGGAAGCACCTCTGCCACCAAAGAAACCGATTCATACCCGGTTTCCAAAGTATCAGATCTACTAGAGACATAAGGTTTCAGTCGGTTAATGTGAAAAATTCGACAATTTCGTTTGGTCCCGGGAGCTTCTATTTCATAATTAAGATCAGATAACTTCCTCAACACCTTCCAAGGCCCCTTATACCTGGGTTCAAGGAAGTTATCCGAATCAGTACCCAACACCATAACTAATTCCCCATGCTCAAACGACCGTGCTCGAGTTTTCTTGTCATAATTACTTTTCATAGCAGCCTGAGAGTTAGCTAAATTTTCTCTAGCAAACTTCCAGGCGCTAGAAAGTTTTTCTTTAAGGTTATCAACAAATTCACCCACGTTCGTCTCCTTTATTTGATCGGACTCCAAAACTTCATATAGAATTTCTAAAGGACCCCGTATTTTATGTCCAAAGACTAACTCAAAAGGAGCCACGCCCGTGGATGAATTTGGATGACTTCTAAGAGCAAAGAGAGCAAAAGGAAGACACTTATCCCATTCCTCTCCATGCTCATAGCAAAATCTCCTTAAAATTGATTTAAGAGTCTGATGGAATCTTTCCACCACTCCCTGACTCTCTGGATGGTAAGGAACACTAGTAGTGTGCAGAATGGCCAGACCTGCACACTTACTTCGAAATTCTTTACTAGTAAAATTAGTTCCACAATCAGTTTGTATCTTACGAGGGATTCCATACCTCGAAAAGAAAATTACCAACTGGTCAAATACAGCCTTAGATGTGATTTTCTTCATGGGAATGGCTTCGGGAAATCGCGATGCCCGATCCATCACAGTCAGTAAATAGATAAAACCTGTTTTAGTTTTAGGCAGGGGGCCTACTATATCAACTACTAGCTCACTAAATGGCTCGCCAATAGCTGATATAGGATATAAAGGTGCTTTTACAATTGTCTGATTAGGTTTACCTACCACTTGGCACACTGGACATTTTTTCACATATTGTTTTACTGACGATTTCATTCCTGGCCACCAAAAACATTTAGCCAACCGACGGAACGTCTTCCAGACACCAAAATGACCAGAGAATGCATCATCATGAGATAGATTCAATATTTGTCTCTGAAAGTGAGAAGGCACCACTATTTGCTCAATATGAGACATTTGGGGATCATTAGCAACCAGGGAACGACTCACCCTATATAACAGGCCCCTTTTTACCCAGAATCGAGGCTTTGTCAAGTCAGAAGTATCACCCAAATTAAAATTCTACTCTCTTTTCTGAGCTAAAATAAAAGCTGTTCGATCCCAATCTGGAATTAAATTATCACTACTTACTACATTACTTACTACTAACCCGGGTCTTCCTACATCTACGTCTACCTCTAAACTACTCAAATTTAACTCTTCATCATTATTTAATAAGTCTGCAGCTCTTGCTGCAGCTCTAGTGGTAACCGCCACTGGACACTTATTGATTGACAATATTGGAAATAATTCCTGGCCATCACTATTAACCATATAATTTCCTAATATGCCATCAATACCAGCTATAGGAAGACTCTCAACAACGGCCAACTCTATCTTTCCATAATACCCAGGGAATGACAACATTACCTCTGCTAAAGGAGCCGAAACTATTGTGTTCGGGAAACCTCCCAGAACAATAAAGTTCCCTGAATACTTCACCAAACGAACGAGCAGACCCTGTATCTCTTAAGAACTTAACATCAATAATGACAGGATTATATATTACTTTACCAGGCCATATGTATTTATCATACTTCAGTCATTCCTGTGGATTATTATTTCCATCTCCAGGCGTACAATTACTACCACTATCACTACCAATTATGGGTAACTTTACGTCAGGAGATGTACTTGGCATTAAAGCCACAGGATTATTTTTCTGGAGATAATTTGTTCTGGCTTGACATTGAGCTTGGAAATGACCAGGTTTTTTACAACAGAAACAAGTCTTCACATTAACATTTCTCGTTTCAGAACTACCTCCCTTGGAAAATACACGAGTACCAGGGTTACTCGTGAATTTTCCATTCTTACTGGCATGGAAATTATTCTGAACCACAGAATTCTTAGGCTTATTATTATCACCTCTTACTCCTTTATGAAAATTCCCTGACTCTACTACATTATTACTTTTATCTTTGCTGACGAAATTACCTGAACCCGTTCTATGAGTCAAGACAAATTCGTCAGCCACTTGAGCTGCCTTACCTAAATTAGTGACCTTTACTTCTTCCAAATAAATTCTTAGTTCTTTGGAGCAAGATTTCTTAAATTCCTCCAAAAGCATTAGTTCTCTCAAGGAAGAAAAAGTGACAACTTGACTTTTCAACCAGTCGTCAAACTGTTCCTCCTTGAACCTGGCAAATTCTACATACGATAAGGAAGGATGTTTATTAAAATTTCTAAACTTTAATCTGTATGCCTCAGGGACCAAATCATACGCTTTTAAAATTAGTGCCTTTACCTTGTGATAATCCCTGGCTATCCCTTCCTCCAAGGCATTATATACCCTGATTGCCTTGTCTACCAATTTACACTGGATTAGCACCGTCCACATCTCTGGTGGCCAAGACAATCGTGTAGACACCCTCTCAAAGGCCTTGAAGAATTCTGGAACATTTTTTTCATAAAAAATGGGGACCAATTTTAATGCAGCCCCAATATTAAACCTTTCAGGCTGACTACCTCGTGGGGTACTAAATTGGTTTGGAGCCCCCTGTAACCTAGCCATTTCCAAATTAATGTTTACCATCTCTATCTCATGCCTCCTCACCCTCTCGTTCTCCGCATGTTCCAATTTCAACAACTCTATCCTTTTACAAATTAAGTCATATTCTTGAATCTCCTTTGAATTAGAATTAATAGGAACAGTAGGAACTGCTGGCCCTAAATTCTCTTCAGATAAGAAAGGGTTTGTGGTTATATTTCCCTTTGGCAGCAAATTAGCCGGACCTTCATAAATAACTCCAGTCTGAGGAGGATCGTCAAATAATGAAAAACCTGCACCACCACTAATGCCATTATCATCTGCAACTACCCTATCATCATCTCCTAATTCACTACCTCTATCACTAATATTTTCACCAAGTAATCCTTCAGCCTCAGCCAAACCTTGCATGACACAGTTCTTTACCATTATTAGCAATTCCCTCTTTGTATCAGTACCTTTGAACGGAATACCCAACCATCTAGCACAACTAACCAGATATTCCTTACCTAGTATTGGTAAATGACTAATACAGTCGGCTGACCCTAAGAACTCTGCAGGACTAAACTCAAAGTCTTCCAAATTATCCATAGTGATGGGAGGGAAAGGTATTTCCAAAAAAAAAATAAATACTATAACCCCCACTGAGGAACGTTCCAAAGTCCTAACTACTGTGTACACCTGAGCGCAAATCCTGGCAAGGTCGCCAGATTGTTACATGGCCGTAATTTCAAGGGTTCTTTCTATTCAGAAATTTGCGGTCAGTAAAAATGTAACACAGCAACGTGGGAACAAAACAACAAACACCTCAACAAAAGTTACAATATTTATTTACAAACACAAAAAAAAAGTAATGGGTTGGTAACAATAATAAGCAAAATAAATGAATATACTAATCAAAGGAAAACCAACCTTAAGATCTTTAAAAGATCACCTACAGCTAAATTAAACCCTAAACTAAGAAATGGGAAAATTTTAAATATGACATTCCCGGCAGCTACCTTCTAAATTACTGGCCAGAAAAATCTAAACTAACAAACTGTGATAGGTAGAAGGAAGAAAGAGAACTTAAGTGGGAAACTTAATATTAATCCTACCTAGCACAAACAAACTAACTTAAACGTTAAACTTAACTTAATAAACAATGAATTATGAAAATAATTATCTTACAAATTATACAAAGGGAATCATCACAAAAAGCTCGGTAGATTGTCCCATCAGGCCATACAAGGTCCAGAAGACCGTACTGCAAACAAGGGCGTGCACACCTACAGGTACTCGGCGATCCACGATCGTCGTAAATAACAATAAAAATATCTCCACGTATCTCCACGAGTTCCAAGAACTCACTGACGCTGATGAGCAGGTCAACTGGATCAAGCTGCAATGCCTGAAGGCAATCCAAAATGCCACGGGAACACTAAGGGTGGTAGCCTCCGAGAATCCGGGACGTCAACGGATCTCTCACGTCGGGCCAACTCGTTCGTAAATCCTCCGACGAACGAGGGAAGGGACGTGGCTGATGAATGCCGCGGGTGACAAACACCAGCGACCACACACAAAGTATCGAAGGACGTGATTCCAAAAACTCCAAAAATTTCCAAAAGGAATTGGCAAAGCGTCAGGCTGTGAGGAGGAACTCGAACTGCCCGTCACTTATCAACACTATTCGATCAAGCCTTCCACTCGAGTCAACACAGCACATAGGAAAGAAAACAACGATCGTTAATAAGGCACTTCAGTGGTTCACTAATACCGGGGGAGAAAGTGGTAAACAAAGCAAAACTGTGAAGTCATATGACTCTCTTACAGAGTTCATTAAACTAAAAAAAAAAACTTTAATAAACTTAAAACTAAAACAAGATCAAAAGGTTGGACAAGTATAAACAACTTATAATTAAATTATAATGAATTTACTTTAATCTGATATATATATATATATATATATATATATATATATATATATATATATATATATATATATATATATATATATATATATATATATATATATATATATATACATATATATATATATATATATATATACATATATACATATGTATGTATGTAAAGAGAGAGAGAGAGAGAGAGAGA
>NC_090741.1:29848109-29855609 GCF_036898095.1 Palaemon carinicauda | reverse complement strand
AATGAATCCCGTTGATGATGCCCTGTCAAGAAACGCGTTGGCTGCCGTTCAACTGGGATTGGATTACAACGCACTGGCTGAAGCTCAACGACAGGATCCAGAGTATCCAAGTTGTAGGACATCCTTCACGTCCCTCCGTTGGGAAGACTTTCCCCTCGAAGACTCCAACACCACCCTCCTCTGTGACGTCAGTACTGGTAGACCGCGACCTTGGATTCCTGCTCCCATGCGCCGACAGGTGTTTGATTTCATTCACGGACTTTCACATCCCTCGTGCCGTTCTACTGCACAGCTGCTGAAGGCAAAGTTCATTTGGCACGGCATTTCTAAGGATGCTAAGGATTGGGTCCGCGCCTGTACTTCTTGCCAAACTTCCAAAGTACATCGACACATGGATTCAGGAATGGGCACCTTTCCTCAACCTCAGCGTCGTTTCGCACACATTCACGTCGACGTTGTAGGCCCCCTACCCACATCACAAGGACATCGTTACCTGTTTACCGTCATCGACCGCTCCACTCGTTGGCCTGAAGCCATTCCCATGGAAACTGCAACGTCCGCCTCATGTACATCTGCCTTACTCTCTGGATGGATTTCAAGATTCGGTATCCCTGGGCATATTACTTCTGACAGGGGAACCACTTTCACCTCTCAATTGTGGACGTCATTAGCGAATCTCCTGGGCATCACCCTACATCAGACAACGGCCTACAACCCTGCTGCCAATGGAATGGTTGAACGTTTTCATCGCACCCTCAAAGCAACTTTGATGTCCCGCTGCAAGGATTGCAACTGGTTTACTCAGCTTCCCTGGGTCCTCCTGGGACTAAGGACCACTCCTAAAGACGCCCTCGACGTCTCGGCAGCTGAAATGGTGTATGGCGACCCGTTGGTCGTCCCTGCCGAATTTTTTCCTTCTACAACCTCCTCCAACGATCTCCAGCGCATACGTCACATCGTGGGAAAATTTACTCCGTGCCGCCAGACTTACAAGCCCCCAGCGAAGCATCACATACCAACGGACTTGCACTCTGCAATGCACGTCTTCCTGCGCAACGACACTAGCAAGCCACCACTAACGCCCCCTTATACGGGCCCTTCCTTGTGATCCGACGCAGTCCGAAAGCATTCCTACTAAACATTCGGGGCAAAGAAGACTGGGTCTCCATTGATCGTCTAAAACCTGCTTATCTTCTGCCAGATGACCCTCCTACAGTTCGCCCCTCTAGATCAGGGCGCCCTATTTAACATGTACAGTATGTCATTTTTAGGGGGGGAGCCATGTACCAACTGTGTGTCACACAATTGTACATAATTATTTTGTATATATCATGCTTGTATCTGCGCTCTTCCCTCGCACTTAAAAGAACCTGAATGATCATGTCTCCGGTTTTGCTCTGTAATATTGTCTGTCTCTCGAACATGTTATGTCCTGTTGCCTTGAGGTTTTGTATATAAAGGAGAGTGTTCCTTAATAAACAACTCAGTTGATTGCATCCTGCCTTTGAGTTCACAACCCTCTCTCGGCCCGTCACACTACACCGGACACCTCGTATTGGAAATGCCCGAGATGTGATGAGCTCGGAGTCAATGTGTGGCATGGCAGTGCCAGTCGATCACGCACTGCATCGAACCAGCATATTACACAACAGCTTCCACCGCCATTAATTCAACCTACCTTTACTGCCTCCTCAAAAGTGTTCACATTTTTTAAACCTGTCGATATCCTCAAGTCTCAGTGTGACTCCCTTACATCACGTTTGGAAGCCATTGGATTTCGTTTAGATAGCATGGACACTCACATCGACAGTCTTGTGGCCTCCTTTGACCATCTAACTTGCAAACTCCCTACTAACGACACCACACTACAATTTCTCGATGAAGCTCAGCAGATCATTATCACATTGGTTACTACACTCATTGAAAAACTTGAGTCACTTTCTATACGTCTTGAAAGTGTCACTAAATCCCGCGTGATACACCACCAATTCATACTCGCGTCACCACTGCCTCTTTGTCTTGTTGCCGTTCTTCCAAGGGACATGTTTAATAGCCAAGGGAAGCTTAATATCATCTCGTGGAATGCCTGTGGTATTACAAACTGGGTAAAACTTTCTCTACTTAAGGACTTAAGGGAATTGCACATAGTCACCACCCGGATCTTATGTCAATTCAGGAAGCTTTTGTTGGTAATGCTCAGCTAAGGGAAGAAGCCCCCTCGCTCACTGGCTAAGTGTCCTACGTCCATTTGGTAAGACATGGCCTCATCACCTATATACGCACTTCAATTCTGCATAGACTTCTCTCAAACTCCGAGAATGAAGATACAACATTTCAACTATTTGAGATTACTGTTGGCGGAGGCACCATATGACTCTGCAATGTATATGCAGCACAAGGTAGAATAAATACAGCCAGGCTTCCAGCCCCAACCCTCCGTGGTATGGTTTAAATGGGAGATTTTAATGACCGTCATTCAGATTTGGGAGATCTTGCTGGCACTGTGAACTACAACAGGAACCTACTTTTAGGATACATTCGTCGAAATCAACTGACCTGGTGGGACACTGGTAGATCTAAGCAAGCACCAGGTGGTACTTAGGATCACATCTTGACCTGTGGAATCGTACCTTCCCGAGTCAAGTGGGTAACAGAGACTTCAAAGTTGGTTCATATTTGAGTTTATGAAAATCCGCGCCAATTAATACAAGTTGAGGTCGAATATCAAGGTCAAGCAAAAGGTCGACAAAAAAAAAAGATTTTGCGGAGAAAGTCTGTATTCTACTGAGTGCCCCTCTAGTTTAAAGTCATACGCCCTGAAAGAATATGTAATGTATTGAGAAACACTACTCTCTCATTCTACTATGTTGAACCTTTGAGTTGTTGTTGTTGTCTTCCCCGCCATCCACGAACTGTGACGCCAGCAGAAGCATGGGTCTGCTTACTTGTATTTGATATACCAGAATAAAGTACGTGAATTACCAACCTGTCTTCTTGGGGCCTAAGTACTAAAGGGACGAGGATGTAACAGTGGCGACGAGGAAGAACCTAGTGTACAAAGAGGTATGTCATATGGAACCAGAGTTAGTGTACCAACGACAGCCGGCCGTATCTAGCCTAGCACACCCAGTTTAGGCCTGGCCAACGTCCAGACTCCAGTGAGTAGCCTGAGTTCAGCTGTAATTGTTGGGGACTACCGATTTACCGAAATTCCATACCCAGTCAGGAAGGATGGCAGCAGTAAGGAGACCGGCAATTCCCGAATTCAATCCAGATAAGTTGGAATTATCTTTATGGTTGGATCTATTTTCCATGAATTGTGAAGTAAACGAAGTAACCGAGGCCACAGCAAAAAGGGCTTTGTTGCTTTCTTCAGTGGGAGTAGAGACTTTTTCCACGATCTGTAAGTTAACAGCACCGAAATTGCCGTCTGCAGTTCCTTTTGATGACCTAGTAAATTAACTTAAGTCTCATTTCATAACGAAACCAAGTTATCATAGAGCATTATGTGATTTCCTACAGAGGAAGAAGAAAAGTAGTGAGTCAGTGAAGGAATATTATGCAGAACTTAAACTATTAGCTCAACAGTGTGAATTTAATAATGAGTTTGACCGAAGGTTGAAGGAACAGTTATTGGTTGGTATTGATAATGAAGTATATTTTAAGGTTTTATTAGCTGATCCTTTTGAGTTTAAATCCATCTCCTCTCGTGATTTACTTGCCAAGGTTAGCAATCTAGAAACTGCCTATGTTACCGAGTGTAGTCCTACTTCAAGTTCTTTTACAGATAATAGGCCATCAGGTACCGTTAACAAGGTTAGGCATAAAGTAACTAGACCTAAGCCTAATTCTAGTGCAGACTCTAAGGGGAGAGGTAAAAGTGATTATGGTAAGGCTCAAGGTAAATGCATTCACTGTGGGCGTGATAACCATTTAGCTAATAATTGTAAATTTAAGAATGCTAAATGTTATTACTGTGGCAAGGAAGGCCATGTGAGTACAGTGTGTTCCAATAAAAAGGTTAGAAATAAATCTGGGAATGTTAATACAGTGCATGATGTAGACGAGTCTACTAGTAAGCATATTCCTGTTAATGAAAATTTTCATGATTCTTATGATTTATTGAAACTTTTTAATGTGAATTCTATTGACTTTGTCGATGATTATGAGGAACCATATAGAAAAATTTTAAGGTTAAATGGGTTTCCCCTAGAATTTGAATTAGACACTGGCAGTGGTGCATCCACTATTTCACGGCAGGATGCTAATAAATTGAATTTAACACCATTACCAACAAGGAAACGCTTAGCTAATTATGATAAAGCGGAAATGCAGGTGTATGGTGAAATAAATTGTGATTGTTTCTTTTAAAGGCCAAATGGTCAAGGGACAAAAGTTTTTTGTTGTAGATAATGATTTAAATTTAGCAGGCAGGTCTTTGATGAAGAAATTGAAATACCAGTGGGTACAAATTGATAATGTGAGTGATGATAAATTTAAAGGTCCTCTTATTACCCCCAAGTAGTGCATCTAGGCTTAAGCTTGATTGTGTAAAAATGTTCAATGAGTATCAGGTGGTTGAAGGATCACCCATTACAAATTATGAATGTCAATTAATGTTAAAAGAAAATGCTGTGCCTAAGTATTTTAAAGCCTGATCTGTGCCTTATCATTATAAATGTAAAATTGAAAATAGTTTGAAAGAACTGGAAAGTAAAAATATAGTGAGCAAGGTCGAGCATGCAGGAGATTGGGCCAGTCCTATTTTTCCTGTAATGAAACCTAATGGTGAAATAAGGATTTGTGTACATTTTAAGTATCTCAATACCCAAACAAGTGTTAATACCTTTCCATTACCGAGATTGGATGATATTTTGGCAAATGTAGGTTCTTGTCAGTATATTTCAAAATTGGATTTGAAAAATGCATATTTACAGGTATCTGTGAGTGGAAATTCTCAACAATATTTAATTATGAATACTCATTTGGGATTATATAAGTTCCACCGATTGCCTTTTGGGTTGTCGTCAGCACCAGGTATATTTCAGAGGTTTATTTCTGAATTATTGGCAAATATTGAGGGTGTTCATGTATTTTTAGATGACATATTGATTGTCGGAGCTACCAAAGAGGAACATGACAGGAGTTTATGTAAGGTTTTATCAATTTTGCAACTGAGAAATGTTAAATTGAATAAAGATAAATGTATTATCGGTTCTAGGGAAGTACCTTATTTAGGATACATTTTAAGTTGTGAGGGAATTAATCCTGACCCAAAGAAAATAGGGGCAATTTTGGAAGCTCCAACCCCTCAGTCTGTCCAGTCTTTGAAATCATTTTTGGGGTTATGCACTTACTACAATAGGTTTGTACCTCAGTTCAGTTCTATTTTATGTCCTTTATATAATTTGACACAAAAGAATGTAGAGTTTCATTGGTCAGCAGTTCATGAAGAAGCTTTTCAGAGTATTAAGGAAGCCTTGGGTAGAGCTGATATTTTGGATAATTTTAATCCCAATGCTACCATGATTTTAGAAGTTGATGCTAGCCCTGTAGGAGTGGGAGCTGTTCTTAAACAAGAATATAAGGGTAAAATTTCTACCATTTCGTTCAAAAGTAGAAAATGAGCTAATGCTGATTGTAATTATTCTCAAATTGATAGAGAGGCTTTATCCATTATTTTTGGAATCAAGAAGTTTCCTGATTTCCTTTTGGGTAGGAAGTTCGTTATTAAGACGGACCATAAACCCTTGACTCATCTATTTAACCCTAGTAAGAGTATTCCACAATTATCTAATGCTCGTATTCAAAGGTGTGTTTTATTCCTATCAGGTTTTGATTTTAAAATTGAGCACATTAAGGGAGTGCATAATGCAGTGGCAGATGCTCTTAGCAGGCTACCATTATGTAGAGATGATACTGATTTTCATGTACCAGGAGAATATGTAAATTTGATTAATATTTTGGATAAGAATTCTTTTGATGTTACAGTGGTAAAAGAATGTATAGAGACACTGTTTTATGCAGAGTAAGAGATTATGTAAGGAGGGGGTTCCCCAAGGAAAATGTGATGGAAAATTGTATGTTACCATTCTATAAATTGAGAAATGATCTTTATTTGCATGATAATGTATTACTGTATAGGAATCGTATTTTGGTTCCTGAAATGTTAAGAAAGCGTGTTATGGAAATGCTTCATGAGGGCCACAAGGGTATTGTTGCCATGAAAGCCGAAGCAAGGTATTTTGTATATTGGCCTAATATGGACCAAGATTTGGAACAAATAACTTCTAACTGTGCATTATGTATAACAAATCTCAAACATAAGGCCATTTCACCTTTATCTTGGCCGTCAGTAGATAGACCTTGGTCCCGCTTGCATGTAGATTATTGTGGGCCCATTGACAACATGCAATATTTGATTATTATTGATTCCTTTTCTAAATTTATTGATGTCTATGCTTGTAAGAATATAACTTCAGAGGATACCATACAATGTTTAAGGTCGTGTTTTGCTAATTATGGTATTCCTGACACAATTGTATCTGATAACGCAACTTGTTTTATGGCTAGGGAGACTCAGAATTTCTTTCAGAAAAATGGTGTTAGACATTGTTCAGGAGCACCATATAATCCAAGTACAAATGGGCTTGCAGAACGGGCTGTCCGAATATTCAAAACTAATTTCAAAAAGTTTGATTGTAAATTGCCTGTAAAAACCAGAATGACAAAATTTTTGTATACCTATAGACGTACAGTACAGTCTTCTACTGGCTGCTCCCCAGCTGAATTATTATTTGGAAGGAAATTTAAGGGTCCACTAGATGTTATAATGCCTAAACAAGGAGATGAGTTTTACGTTCATGAGTCTAAATTCAGAGTTGGTGATGCAGTATATGCCAGGAATTTTGGTAAAGGACCAGAATGGGTAGAAGCTAAGATTATCAAAGTTCTGGGTGAAAGGAATTGTTTAGTTTCTGTAGATGTTAATGGTATTTTGACTTGGAAGCGTCACCTATCACAGTTATTTGAGAGAAAAATGTATAATACTAGAGTAACTGATGAATCAGCACTATTAAAAGATACAATGATTCCTTCTGTTCCTGTAGTTTCTTCTCCCAATAATGTACAAGGATTAAAAGAAACAAATAACCCTATTCAGAACTCAAGTAGGATTTGTAATCCCAATGTAGAAGTAGTAGGATCAGAGAACAGTAATTGTGATACTGGTGCCATTGTAAGAAAATCCACCAGAGTAAGTAAAAAACCTAGGAGACTCCTTGAACAAATTAAATTTTTTTTGTGTGTTAACCTAAGGGGTGAGGAGTGTAATGTATTGAGAAACACTACTCTCTCATTCTACTATGTTGAACCTTTGAGTTGTTGTTGTTGTCTTCCCCGCTATCCACGAACTGTGACGCCAGCAGAAGCATGGGTCTGCTTACTTGTATTTGATATACCAGAATAAAGTACGTGAATTACCAACCTGTCTTCTTGGGA
>NC_090741.1:29828109-29843109 GCF_036898095.1 Palaemon carinicauda | reverse complement strand
ATCAACACATACTCCATTAATGGCCGTTCTACTACTCTTCCATTTGCCCTTCTTACCCATGTATACTTATGTTCGTCTTTCTTTTTGAAAAAGCTATTACTTATCACCATCTCTTGCTCAAATTTTCACCTGGTACGCCATACTTACCATGACACCTTCTACCTCTCCAGCGCCCACTCTAGCATTTAAATCACCCATGATAACTACATAATTCCTTCTACCCAGTCCTTCTACACATCTAGTTAATTTATTCCAGAACTCATTCCGCTCTTCTTCACTTTTCTCACTACCTGGCCCATACGCACTGACAAACGCCCAACATTCCCTACACAACCTAACCCTTACCCACATTAACCTAGATGATATCTCCTTCCATTCCACTACTTTACCTGTCGTCCATTCACTCAGCAATAAGGCCACACCCTCTCTCGGTCTTCCCCTTTCAATCCCAGACACTCTACCACACGTTTCACCAAACATCACTTCACCCTTTCCTTTTATCTTCATCTCACACAAGGCCAATACATCCATCCTTCTATTCCTAAACATACTTCCAATTTCACATCTTTTACTCTCTATTGTACTACATCCACGCACATTCAAACACCCAAAAACTAGAGTGCGGGGAGCAGTCACTCTCCCCCCAGCTCCATCTCTTTGTTGCTGTCTCACAGGATGTAGATACAGGAGAGGGGGTTCCCAGCCCCTTCGTCCCGTCCCTTTTAGTCGCCTCTTACGACACGCAGAGATAACGTTGGTGCTATTCTAATTTTTATATATATTTATATATATATATATATATATATATATATATATATATATATATATATATATATATATAAATATATATATATATATATATATATATATATATATATATATATATATATAAATATATATTTATATATATAGATATTTATATATATATGTATATATATATATATATATATATATATATATATATATATATATATATATATATATATATATATATATATATATATATATATAAATATATATATATATATTTATATATATATATATGTATAAATATATATATATTTATATATATATATATATATATATATATATATATATATATATATATATATATATAAACACACACACACACACACACATATATATATATATATATATATATATATATATATATATATATATATATATATATATATATATATATATATATACATATATATATATGTATATATATATATATATATATATATATATATATATATATATATATATATATATATATATATATATATTTATAAATATATGTATATATATATATATAAACACACATACATATATATATATATATATATATATATATATATATATATATATATATATATATATATATATATATATATATAAAACACATTCATATATATATATATATAACGGATTTTGAGCGAAGCGAAAAATCTATTTTTGGGTGAGATGGCCATGTCGTCCTGATGGAAGTTCCTATAGGGTAGCTTCCTAGGGTATATTACAACTACGGCGATATTCCCAGAGAATTTACCTTAAGGTACCAGAATTCTAACTCCTGGAGCGAGTATCCCTCGTGAAAGGGATATCGCGACATATCAGAGGACGTATTCTAGACACGTCACATGGCAATCTACAACCTGGACAGAGATTTTGTCTCGTAGGAGGTGATTGACGAGATACGAATTCGGGAAAGAAAAAGGGGAGCCGCTCCCAAGGCTTCCCTATCCCCTGATTCGTATGCGTGCCTGGCGCCAATCCTGGCGCCATCTGTATTCCTTGTAGCGTACACGAGGTGCTACAGATACTGTATGTAGGGAGGGGTCCTACAGCCCTTTCTTAGAAAGGCAAGGGTCCATCAGGACGACATGGCCATCTCACCCAAAAATAGATTTTTCGCTTCGCTCAAAATCCGTTTTTTGGCCTCAAGCCATGTCGTCCTGATGGAAGTGTACCAGAGCATTACTGTATCTGTGGATTCTCAGAACGTGCTGTACTCCCCGGAGGTAATTTTTTCCCGGTCGACTAGACCTAGAGACCTAAGATGTTACCGTTATACATCTTTTCAACTAACTATAAACTATGTTAGAGCTTCCTGCCCCCTACAGGGAAGAGTCCTACTAGACTCTGGAAAAGTCTCGAAGAGTACATATATCTATGTATGAATACCAGGCAAGCTAATATAGTGGTCTCGCCCTATATTAAGTAAAGCATAGTTTGTAAAGGACCACTGCGTCGATATGAAATATCGACCAGTTTTCCGCACAATACATGTATTGGACAAAGGTTTTATATCCGCATAGGAGGAAAACCAATGCAACATAGCTTGCATAAAGGAACAATTCTATTAGAATTATCCCAGATAAGGTACATAGAATGAATGCTCAATTATACCAATAAATTGACACAGGTGAAGGAGATGCAAGGTTCTCAAGAACCAGATTATTGACAGGCAATAAATAGACAGGTTAACCACAATTATATATATATATATATATATATATATATATATATATATATATATATATATATATATATATATATATATATATAGAAGAGGATAACCCAAAACTTTAAGCATAAGTATGATAGTAAACAGAGCTTGTTTGTCTGAAAGAAAAAACATTAGATGCCACTTTTAAGATACCGAGGTATCAAAGTCATAAAAGCCTGTATTACAAATCAATGACATTAGCGTTAGAAACGCTCGGCACACATGTCTGCACTTATGCTAGGTTCACCTTCGGAAATGGAACAGTCTGGATGGGCAACACAGTGCCCTCACTTAGTTTGTAGTACAGTATGTAACTACACACTCACCCTGGAATTAATCGTCCCAATTAAGACCACTGTTCCTCGCAGAGTTAAACAGTAGGGTTAACACCGCGACCCACTGCTACCACAGATCTCTTTTAGTTCCTCTACTTGCTTCGCATAGTGGCGAAAAAACACTCTGGAAGACTTCCAGCCAGTGTATGAACGGAGATGTTCAAAATCCATACAATTAAAGAAATTTAAGAATGAGGCAACTTTCCTCGGATCGTGACCTGCGGGTGTATTGTCAGGATCCGCTCTGCGAATAAAATATGTGATTTTCGCTCTGAGTTGATTCAGAGATAAATTTGAGCCTGATGTTTCTCCCCTGAATAGTTGACCACCCTTGAAGTCTGAAGTTCTATGAAGATAGACCTTTAGGCATTCTACTGGACATAGAGATGCATCTTCTTTCAGAGGGCAGATTCTCCAGGGACCCCACCTGTTGGTGGGTAACTCATTCTTGGCGAGAAACGTAGGATCTGGAAACAGGTTCAGTTCTTCCCCATCCAGGAACTGAACACGACCTGCCTCTCTCGAGAGGCTACAATCTCACTAACCCTGGCCCCGGACGCGAGTGCAAAATAGGAAAATAACTTTTTGTGTCAAATCCTTTAACGCACACTCTTCATTGCTCAACAGAGAAGCGAAATGAAGAACTTGTCTGAAGACCATGGTATGGGCTTTGGAGGTGCTGAAGGTCTGAGCCTAGCACAGGCTTTCGGGACTTTATTAAAGATCTCGTTACCTAGGTCGACCTGGAAGGCATATAGAATGGGTCTTGTCAAAGCAGACTTACACGCTGAAATCGTGTTCGCTGCCAACCATTGACCATGGAGGTGGGGAAAAAAGATAAGCAGAAGTCTGTCAAGATATCCTGCGGAATCTTCGCCTTGACAAAAGGCCACCCATTTTCTCCAAGATGACTCATATTGCCTTCTAGTAGATTTGCATTTATATTCCTCAAGGAAGTCTATACTGGCTTTCGAAATCCCGAAACGCTTTCTCACCGCTAGGGAGAGAAAATCATGAACTGCAGGGTCCGGGTTTTCTGTAATGAAGCGCAGACAGTTGACTTCTGGACTCGCTGGGTCAGAACTGGATCTGGTAGTGGTACAAACTTCAGCTACAGTTCCAATGGCAGGAGGAACCACACGCTGTTCGGCCACTTGTGGGCCACTATTGCCGCTACCCTTTGAAGGATCTCAGTTTGTTGAGGACCCTCAACAGAAGGTTGTGAGGAGGGAACAGATAAATCTTGGACCATCTGTTCCAGTCGAGGGACATCGCGTCCACTGCTTCCGCTAAGGGGTCCTCGTACGGGGCACGTACAGGGGCAACTTCTTGTTGTCTTTCGTCGCAAAGAGGTCTATCTGCAGTTCTGGGACTGATTCAGAATGAAGGAGAATGATCCTGCGTCTAAGGACCATTCCGACTCTATCGGTGTGAACCTGGATAGAGCGTCCGCTGTCACATTGCGGACTCCTTGAAGGTGAACTGCCGACAGGTACCACTTCTTCTTTTCCGCCAATCGGAAGACGGCCAACATCACCTGGTTGAGAGGTGGTGACCTCGATCCTTGTCGATTCAAGTATCTTACAACTACCTCGCTGTCTATTACCACTTTATGTGGAACGAATGACGCGGGGAGACTTTCTTTAAGGTAAGGAGCACTGCCCTAGCTTCTAGAAAGTTTTATGAGAAAGGTCTTGAATAGCCTGGACCAAGTCCCCTGGACTTTTTTCCGATGAGAGTGACCTCCCCATCCCTCCTTTGAGGCGTCTGAGTGAATCGTCACCGACGGGGGAGGTGGCTGAAGAAGAACCTGACTTCTTTAGATGTCTGGCTTGGGACCAAGGCCTGAGAAGAGTACTTAGCCGAAGCGGCTGGTGTTCTCAGATCTCTTCACGCGTTTGATGCATAACTTCTCCAAACTCCGATTGCATCCTTTAGCTGTGCTCTTAGCACTGGGTCTGTCACCGAAGCAAACTGGAGAGAGCGCAGTACTCTCTCCTGCTCGTGTCTTGATATCCTTTCGGAATCTTGAAGTCTCTTGACAGAACTCGCTATCTCCTTCCTTTTCTTCGCCGGGGTGGAGAAACGGTGTGACAAAAGGTCCCAGTGGATCTTAGCCACTGGAACTTTTGAGATGGAGAAAGTCGAGACTTTTTCTGTTGATCTTGAAGCCTAGGTACTCTAGGAACTGGATCACTTGACTGGAAGCTTGCAAGCATTCTGTCTCGGATGCTGCCCACACCAACCAGTCGTCCAGGTAGGCAACTACCTGAATTCCCTTTAGGCGAAATTGTTTGAGAGCTACGCTCGCAAGCTTCGTAAAAATCCTTGGGGCTATGTTTAGCCCGAATGGCATGGCTCCGAAGGCGTATAGTCTTCGTTGTAGCCTGAACCCTAGGTAGGGGGAGAGTCGATGGCTAATTGGAATGTGCCAGTAGGCGTCTGACAAGTCTATAGAGACGGAATATGCCCTCTTGGGCAGTAAGGTCCTTATGTGTTGCAGTGTTAGCATTTTGAATTTGCAATTCACTATGAACTTGTTAAGTGGCGACAAGTCCAGAATGACTCTGAGCTTTTCCGAGTCTTTCTTGGGAACAAAACAGCCTCCCTTAGAAATTGATGGGCTTCACCCTTTTTCTCCAACCGTTCTTGAACGTACTCCTCCATAACGGGGGTGGAGTGTTGGAAAAACCGAAGGTACGGGGGTGGAGTGCTGTACCAGCTCCCGCCCAGTCCATTCTTGAGTAGGCTGTGGGCCCAGGGATCGAAGGTCCACCGATCCCGAAATTTCAGAAGTCTCCCTCCTACCGGTATCACCTCACTTGGACTGCCGTCCTGAGGTCTTGCCTTCCTGACCACGACCACCCCTGAATCCCCTTCCCCTTGAGGGGCGTCTAGACGAGCCTCTGGCTGCTCCTCTAGGCTTTGCTCGAAACGAAGTAGACTGCCCTTCGAACGCTGGGGTGAATGCCGTGGACTGTGTCGACACGGCCTGGGGTACCCACTGAAAGGTGGTCGGGGTTTGTGCCACGATCTGGGGCACTGGGGGCAATGGCAATTGCAGTTGCTGTTGCTGTCTAAGAGGCTTGGCTGGCCGAGACGGTAGCCTAGTCCTCATAGTCTTCCTCTTTGGTTGAGGACCCTCATCCGGGGAAGACTTTCTTTTGATAGCCAGGCCCCACTTCTGGAGAAGGTTTCTATTCTCCAAGGCGGCTTTATCAAAAACTTCTTTGACCAAGTCGGTAGGGAAAAAGGTCTTTTCCCCAAATGTTGGAGGAGATTAGTTTCTTTAGCTCGTGCCTCACCGTAGCCGAGGTAAACACGAACTCCCTACAAGCTCTCCTTGCCTTGACGAAGCCATAAAGGTCCTTCGTCACTGTGGCCAGATGAGGCTTGGCCACTACCATGAACATTTCATGGACCTTGGGGTCACTTGCCATCGTCTCGAGAGTAGTCTGAAGAGACATTGAGGCAGTCAGTCTTTCTTTTGTATCGAACTCACTTCGCAAAAGAAAGTCAGACAGCTTAGGGAGGTCCTTGCCGAACTGACGTCCGGCAATATCAGCCTCCAACTTTCCCACTGAGAACGTAAGATGGACGTCCTTCCAGTCTTTGTGGTCCATAGGCAGGGCCAGCTACAAGGGTTTACACTCCTCTAGGGAGGGGCAAGACTTGCCGGCCTCGATTGCTTTTAGTACAGCCAGAAACCCTTTCTGTAAAAGGGGGAAGGCTCTAATAGGCGAGGACACAAAGGAAGGGAGCTTCCTATTCAATGCAGCTACCTTTGAGTTAGAGAAGCCCCTCTCTTTCATCGAGGATGAAAGTAGAGCTTGAGCCTTAGCATGGTCCATCACTATGACCTCCTTCGGCTGTGTCTCCTCCTTTGAAGCTGGTTCCTTCCTCAGCCGGACATAACAGTCCGGATATGATGCCTTGCTGGGCCAGAATTCCACCCTCCAGGGGAACTGAGCCCAGCTTATCCGAGATGACGATCTTTCCAGTCGTCATCGGCATGTGCTCAGCATACCTCCATGGGTTAGCATCTGAGCACAAGGGAAGGTCTTTCACATTGAGCTTTTTCTGGGGCCCATGTGATTCTGCAAGGCACTGCATTCGCAGTTCCATTGCAGCCGCCTTCTCCTGATTCTCCTTCTGCATTTGTTGGATCATTCCAACAATAGAAGAGAGGGCCTGTCCCAGCTCTACTGGGAGACCGGCCGATGTAGAGGGGCTTGAACTTCATCCTGGGCTTCTGCCAGGAGGTCTTCCTCCTGACACCCGTCCACATCAGATATCCTGTCATTTAGCTGGATGTCTTGCATCGCGACCGCGACTTCAGCATCCACCTGGATCTGAACTTAGGGGATCTCCTCTTGAGGCTGGGGAATCACTGCATCAGCTGATGTCTTAGGGAAAAGATACGCCCTCATCTTCTCACTTGGAAGATAAGGGCCAGAAGTGTTCTTTTGGAAGCCCCTTACCCAGGTACGAAGCTTCTTCCTAGCTATTTAAATGTCTCATTAATCAGGTTAGTGCATACAGTACATACCTGAGGGTCCCAATACCGGAGATCATCCTTGGAGACAGCGTATGCTGCGTGTCTCCTACAAAACTCATGTCCGCAGAGGTTCTTGCTGCTGACATTGCAGAAAGCACTTCCCCACTTCGGAGTGTCCTTCTGTAAAGAGAAGAAATTTCCATGAGTATCAAGTGAACTATGTATCACTGGATATGCATAGTATAGCATAACAATTCAGAAAGGAAAGACACACACTTGTGTTTCCCTCACAACCCATTGTTGCAGCCTTCCAGATAATAAAATAAAAAATGATTTATCTCTTCTAGAGTAACCAATGCAAGGTTTCCAGAGGAAACAGGTGGAGCTCACACCTAAGCAATGATTTTAAAATCCTGGATAATAGACAGGGAAGAGCTCAGCTTCCTATCTGAGGGCAACAGCAAAGGGATGTGCAAGAAAACACAATAGTGTTAGAAGATACAGTGCTGTACCAAAACCTTTACTATAGTTTTCTTCTTACTGTATATGCTATACAGAAGAATACTAGTACAGTATAGGGGGATGTGTGCCGGCCTGCCTTTGCCGGCCGGCACACACCACAACTAGCTTTAAAGTATACTACTTAACAGCTATAGGGCGGCAGCACTCTGGTTCAAATGCCTGTGCCGGTCGGCAGCAACTGCCGGCCGGTAACAGCCAGTGTTGGCCGGCAATGGCTGCCGGCCAGCAACTACGCAAGGTAGTACCCAGCTGCCGGCCACACTCTTGGTGACCGGCAGACAAAGACTGACATAAGCCGGCCGGCAAAGGTACAAGACCGATGCCAGCCGGCAGCAAAAGAACCAGAGAACTACACCTGCCCGGCTGCCGGCCTCATAGGCCGGCAGCCGGCCTCATAGGCCGGCAGCCGGGACAGGTACAGCACTAGAAGGAAATAGAATGGATGCCGGGATAAGAGTGTACACTACCTCCAAGCCCGGCAACCGAAAGAGTGCATATAAGGAAGGGGAGAAACTAATTCAAGCTTCCTTGACCAATGCCGTCCGGCTCTGCCGGCAGGCATGGATGAGGGACCAAGAGAGGTCCGGGCAGCACTTGAAAACATAAGACCCTTGCCGGCCAGCAGCTCTGCCGGCCGGCAATGGGCTGAGTCAATTCCACATCCCAACCTATACTAGGTCCAGAAGTAGAACGACGTACAGTACAGTAAGACCCCTGCCGGCCAGCTCTGCCGGCCGGCAAGGTACAGTACAGTAATGGCTAGGCCATTACGGAGATAGAGGGGGAAGGGACAAGAGGGTCCTGCCAACCTTGCTTTAGTGACAGATCACCCGCAGCCAAGAAACTTATCTTAGCATAAGGGAGATCTAAGGGAAAAGGCCAGCAATACTTGCCAGCTTCCAGAGCACCAAAGCAAGGAAGGCGTTGCTACTCCCAAGGGAAGAACTTATCCTCCCCCGAGAACAGCAACAGGACTTAGTCTGGTCGATCACAAAAGAAGATATCATAACTACAGAAACCTTCGGTAGTGACCTAAGGGAGCTAAGCTCCCTTTGTATGTGTTAGGTCAGCGAGGGGGACTCTGCCCCAAGCCAGACAACACAGACTCAGACTAAAAACTCTGTTGTTCTGTCCCTCTTGAACCATAACTACAGGAACAGGAAGGTACAGTAACACCCTAGTATAGTTTTATCGAAAATAAATTCGGAAAAAACCACTTAGGGATAAGCCCAAGGCTTAAACAGAGGGAAAGGGATTGCATACCTTCTCCGAAGAAAAGAAAGCAACCGGGGAGTATGATAAAGTATACTAAGGCTCCATAAGCAATTAGCCTAGGCACCAAGAGAATCGATTACCTAATTCACCGAAACTCACACGTATACAATCTTGGAAATATTCCACACAGTCTAAAATGTATAAAATATAGCCTAAAGCTTCAATAAAATTTTAACTACACTCGGAAAAACCAAAATCATGCATGAAGTACTAGGACCAAACGACTAGGCTACATGGCCTAGCGTAGTCCAGAATGGCGAATACTTCGCCAAATAATACTAAGCACGAAAGGAAATCCTATGTAATGCTAAATAGCTAAAATTTATTAAAGCAAAACAACCAGGAATGTCGCTCTGACTAACTAATTTATACCTAGCGAGCGACAGTGTCCAGGACACCTCTGGTAGGCTACGGCTCTTGTATCAAAGATTAATCCTATTAATCACTCAAAATTTTACCAAGAGCCTACATTTATACATAACAGACACTATACTCAACTTATCAGAGGCCGACGAAGACGAAGAAGCCATGAAAAGTCGAATAAATCCAAGATTTGCGACAAAAACAGGAAAAAACACCGAGTTGTTAAGCTACGCAAAAAGGAATACAGATGGCGCCAGGATTGGCGCCAGGCACGCATACGAATCGGGGGATAGGGAAGCCTTGTGAGCGGCTCCCCTTTTTCTTTCCCGAATTCGTATCTCGTCAATCACCTCCTACGAGACGAAATCTCTGTCCAGGTTGTAGATTGCCATGTGACGTGTCTAGAATACGTCCTCTGATATGTCGCGATATCCCTTTCACGAGGGATACTCGCTCCAGGAGTTAGAATTCTGGTACCTTAAGGTAAATTCTCTGGGAATATCGCCGTAGTTGTAATATACCCTAGGAAGCTACCCTATAGGAACTTCCATCAGGACGACATGGCTTGAGCCCAAAAATATATATATATATATATATATATATATATATATATATATATATATATATATATATATATATATATATATATATATATATATATATATATATATATATATATATATATATACAATTAACTATTTTCATGACGTCACACATCACCTCCTCCAAATCAGACATGGAAAGCCCCCGGATACGATGGAATTACTGCTAAGATGATACTGGCTGAAAATGAAGTGACTCCCAAAATACTTACAAGATTAGCTGGTATATTGTGGCGTGAAGAACCAAAACCTGTTGAATAGGAGCTTGGAGTATTAGTGAAAATGATAAGAAAAGATCTGACTGATTGCAATAATTACAGAGGTGTCACTCCTACTTTAGTTGTCAGGAAAACATAAAGTATGCTCATTATAAAGAGACTAGAGAGAAAGATTGATGAAAAGCTGAGATGAACAAGCAGGATTCAGAAAGGTAGAAGTTGTACTAGCCAGATTTTCCCGTTAACACATGTGATAAAGCAATGTCTAGAATATAGAAATCGAATTTTGATGGTATTTGTGGACTATGAAAAAACCTTTAATACTGTGCACCGGCCAATTTTGTGGAGAGTCTTTCGTTATTGAGGAGTTCCTCCTTAGTATGTAAATTTGATTAAGTCTGTTCATAAACATAGTAAGTGCAAAGTTAATGTTAGTAGAGTCCTATTGAATTAATTTTTAATGATGAGTGGAGTACTCCATAGAAATGTGCTGTGACCTATATTGTTTATCCTCCTCATGGATTTTGTAATGCATAGAACATTTGTACTGGATTGGTAACAAGAAATTACCTGACCTAGATTATGCTGAGGGTGCTGTCCTTATTAGGAGAGCACCAATGGACTTGCTGAGATTGCTTACCAGAATGCATGAAATATTACCTAAAAGGATTAGATAATGAGAACGGAATATGTGATGGAAATTGTAATATCATTAAAAGAAGAAAGGATTAATGCAGTAGAATCTTTCAAATAATTAGGAGCTATTATTCCTAATACAAAATATTTTAAATTTGAGTTTAATGAATGATTGAAAAAAGAAAATCAGACAGTTTGAGTAAAATATTGAAATCAAATCGCACGAAATTACATATAAAAATCCTTCTATATATCAGTTTAGTGAGATCGGTGTTACAGTATGTACATGAATCATGGTAGGACAATAAAACGATATCCAACAGATTTTGTAGATTTGAGATCAAAATCCCCAGAAGAATATTGGGAGTCAAATGACAGGACAAGATTAGAAAAGAAACCCTAAGAGTGAGACAAGATCATGGTGAGAGGTAGATGGAGATGTTTTGGGTATGCTTTCCACACTCCCCAAGAGACATTTGTTCCCTAAACGTTCAACTGGCCTCCACATGGCACTAGTAGAGTTGGAAGACCAAGGACTGCATAGCCCAGGAGTATGAAGTATGAAATAAATGATAAATGGAGTAGGATTGATTTAAAAGCTCAAGATAGAGACGACTGGCGAAATCTAACCGAGGCCCTTTGCGTCAATAGGTGTAGGAGGAGAGTATGATGATGATGATGATAATAATTATATATATATATATATATATATATATATATATATATATATATATATATATATATATATATATATATATATATATACATGTGTGAGTGCGTATGTCCTAATCCTTTTATGCAAAATATGTGTTTTATACATTAAGGTTAATGAACTCGAGAATCATGAGTTGATGTATTTGACAGTATATTTTCAACACGGTTGACAATTTCTCAAAACCTAAAATTCAGCATGTTTTTGAAGGAACGTTGAGTGTTGCTGGCTGAGAGTTGACCATTAGAGTAATCGTTAGATAAGGTACTCACCTGAGAGTATCGGCTGTGTACAAGAGTATTCAAAAAACTTTTTGTAATAAAGTGAAAAAACCTGTTTCAATGTCTCATTATCCGTTGACATGGGACGTATTGGTGTCAGGTGTACAAAAACTTCTCTTTGTGTATGCTGTGAGCGAAGTTATGCCTTAAGCTGGTAAAATAAAAGTTCAAGATTCCTAGATACACAAGGACTAACATAGGAGACGCTACTAATGTGGGAGATTAGAACGAAAGAGCAGTGGGTTGTAGTGATGCCGATGAAGCATATAGACGAGAAAAAAGAACGCAGGACTTAGAACATAGGTTAGATAACCTAGATGATATAATGAACATATTCTTGTTTGAACAAAAAGAGAAGTAGCGCGCAACCACAGCATATTCGACTTAGATAAATGAACTCCAAATGCACACAAGTGAAAGTACACATGCACAGCCGAGTGAAGATTTGCAAAACGTCATTCAAAAACAAACAGAACTACAGGAAAGTGTTAGGCCATTTGATGATCAGAGGCCAAATGAAGGGTTTCAATCGAGGGAAGTGTTTTTGAAGGACTTTGATATGGGTGGTCACACAGAGAAAAACCATTTCAAGTAATTAGATTACTTAAAGAGGCTCCGGCAATGGAGGTAATATGTTAGCCTCGAGACAGTTTAAGAAGTTATACTGAAATAAAACATCATTTAATTGAGAAACATGCCTTACCCGATGCGAGAAAGGGGGACATGAAAGAAAATTACAAACCCATAATTCGAGATGGTGAATCTGTTTTCAGTTTTGCAACTCGCATTTCTCAGGATTGTGATTCGTTTGGTACCCGGAGTGCCAATTTCCCAGAAGGTGATAAAAAAGCAATTGCCCGTAAACATATTCGCAGATTAGTAAACCTGTATTTATGTGGCTATTTCTTCGATGACAATCGCTCGTTACCAGACGTAGTGATGGTAATACAAAAGATTTAAGACAGTTTACCCCCCAAAAAAATGCCCGAGAATAACTGCCCCGATTCCGAGAAGGTGGCAGCCATAAGAGGCACTCACCAACCCCAAAAGCGGGAGATGGGAAAACACAGTTACCAGGTGAGAAGAGTCTTCAGACCTTGGCAGTGTGGGGGAGACGGGCACCGACGAGTAGAGTGTCCCACCCAAGGATCGCCCCCGCGTTACACTTGTCAGGCCTACGGTCATCTATCTCGAGAGTGCCCAGCAAAAAACGCCGAGGGTGGGCGGTCTGTGGCATACGCACACCACTCCCCACCCAGCATCCGAGGAAAAGTAAACAGAGGAACGGGGAGAAGAGGGAGATCGATGCCCCTTGCATGACATCAGAAGCAGCAGCCAAGGCAGTGGTGAGAGTGACTATGACAGACTTAGTAGAGCAGGCACTGGAACCTCCATCGGCACCCCCAACCTAACCCCCGCATCACTAGGAGCAGGAGGCAGTGGCATTACAAGCGAGGTCGTTCGCACGTGCCCCATATATCCTAATGAGCGGATAAGAATGTTAACCGTTAGGATTGACCTACCAGAAAGGTCCATTTGAGAGCTGATCGACACAGGAGCCAGCGTTTCACCGACTGATAAAAGGTTCTCCTCAAACCCACTACAGTCAGCGGCATCCATCATCCTGGACATGCTAGGAGGAAATAAACTACATGCAAGACATACAATGATCGTCAACTTTAAGGTGTGATCTGTAAAGTTTACATATGATTTTTTTTTGTCTTACCCACCTTGGGAATTCCAGTAGTAATCAAATATGCGTTTCTGGAGAAAAAGATACAATAACAGTAAAAGCAGAAGGGTGTTTTTTGCCGATAGAAAGCCCTGAGAGAGTAAGTGCTCATGCGGGCACGGAGAGACATTTAAGTAAGGTAACAGCTGTACCTGAAAGAAGAGAAGTATAGCCCCCCAGACACTTATGAGCATATCAGTGACCCCGTGTTAGCCTCTTCCGGAAGGAACTAAGATTGTTGTCAAACCCAATGACAATTGGGCGCATATAGTCTTAGAGGGCTTGTCAGGAAAAAAAAGAGAACAGAGCCGATATAACGATAGTGTACTTTGTCAAATAAAAGAGTTGTGTTAGTAATGGATTTTATGTGTGAATTAGAGTTATGTGAAATTACTAATAATGGGATCTTGGGAGCCAAAACTCAAGCCCGCAAAGACGAACGCACTCAGAACGTGATTATGCAAGCACGTAAACTAAGTCCGCCAGAATATCAACCTGTAGTTAGTGACATTGTTAATCATTATTCCGATATAATTGCAATTGAAGACAGGTCAAGACCTTATAAGGTACCCATTTATTTCCAGGGAGAGATAGAAAGGGAAATTATTGAATTAAGGGAACAAGGGATAATCAAGGAGAGCGAATCTCCCTGGGCTTCTCCAATTGTAGCTGTTAGGAAAAAGGATGCCTCGGTAAGATTGTGTGTTGATTCTAGGAAGTTTAATGCAGTCACTAAGGATAATATATTTCTATTGCCCTAGATCGAAGAATTACATATGAAGGTACTGGATAGTAAATATTTTACAATTATCGATTTAAAATCTGGATACTATCAAAGGACCATTCAGGAAGACAGTAAATGTAAAACGGTATTTGTAGCTAATGATTAACTATTTCTGCTCAATTTTCTTCCTTTCGGTGTTAAAAATGTTCCAAATTATTTCTCTAGAGCAGCGGTTCCCTATTACTTTTGTTCAGTACCCCACTTTCTCCAAAATACTGGCTAGCAGCAAGCTCGTTACCCCCCACACCATATCTATTGTTTAAAAACTGATTAATGTCAAACAAACTTTCAGTTGGTTGAACGTTCTTTTATTCAATTATTATTGAAACAAATTTATCAAGTATTATTACTTCTGTTGAAAATAAAGATAAAAAAAAACATACATATGAATAACATTGAAAATAAATGGAGAGAATATATCATTGAAATAATGTTCATCAGGGAATGAAGACAAATAAATAAATAAATATTTCCGCTGGAAATAAAAAGAATAATTTCATATAAATAATCAAACCAGTTGAAAATAA
>NC_090741.1:29773109-29825609 GCF_036898095.1 Palaemon carinicauda | reverse complement strand
TAACATAATGATAATATTTATAAAGTTTTAGAAGGATTGCAACGTAATGGTATGAAAATAAATTTGTCAAAGTGCGTATTTTCTGTAAAATGGTCGAATTATTAGGTCATATGATAACCCCCGAAGGTATCCAACCCTGCGCCAGTAAAGTAGAGGCTTTTAGAGACTCTCCCAGGCCACGTATTCCTGAAGGAGTAGTTAGGCTCCTCGGGCTAGCAGGGTAGTCATAAGAGGTTTTGGAGAGATAGCAAGACCCTTAGATGCTTTAAAGAAACAAAAAGTAATAAATGGGGAGTTGAAGAAGAAAGGGCCTTTAACCATTTGAAAGCTGCCTTAACTAGCAATGATTTACTTGCATATCCTAGATTTGATCGCTAGTTTTTAGTGACTACAGATGCGAGTAGCTTGGCTAATGTTTGCATAGTTTCTCAACAAGACAAGAAGGGCAGAGAGTGACCCATTTGTTTTGCTTCCAGAGCATTAAAAGGGGCAGAAAAGAATTATAGTACATTTGATCGATAAACTTTGGCTATTCCTCGAGTTCTAGAGAGGAATCGGTTCTTTTTATTAGGCCAGTCGATTGAGTTGCAAATTGATCCTTCTCCCCTTAAGTGAGTTGTTTTTAAAGGAGATTTGACGTCTATATAAGCGAGATTGATTGAAAGATTGTTAGAGTTTAATATGAAGGGTTTTCACAACATAGAAGGTAAAACTATCAAGGTAGCTGATGCTCTCTCTAGAGGTGCAGTAATGGGATTAACAACTAGGGCACAGAAGAGGAACAAAGAACGAAACCAAAATATTGAAGATCCCCGTCAAAATAGAGAACGAAAGGTAAACTCACACGAGGAGCAATCAGATAATGAAATCCAGGAGCAAAAGAGAGAGAGAGAGAGAGAGAGAGAGAGAGAGAGAGAGAGAGAGAGAGAGAGAGAGAGAGAGAGAGAGAGAGAGAGAGAGATGGGAACGGTG
Organism: Palaemon carinicauda; assembly: GCF_036898095.1. Taxonomy (NCBI): domain Eukaryota; kingdom Metazoa; phylum Arthropoda; class Malacostraca; order Decapoda; family Palaemonidae; genus Palaemon; species Palaemon carinicauda. The sequence continues at coordinate 29,824,637 of NC_090741.1, read as the reverse complement.
AAGCTGAACGTATGTTGGTGGCAGAGGACATGACCAGGGGTGTCCAGAATGAGTGCCCTGATGATGCAGGTGAGATTGACTTGGGAAGATGGGACATAAAGGAAGTCTAAGAGGGTCAGAAAAAAAGAGGAATTAATGGAAAGATTGCGAGTAGTGATTAAAGGGGAATTGGAGAGTTATCCTTCATTTCTGAATGTGCCTCATGAAATTTTTTTTATAATATCGTATATTGTGCTTACGAGAAGAAGGGAGGGGAATTTGGTGCATGAATAATTCTTCCTCCCCTTTTTAATTACTCGAGCAATACACATTGTACATGCAAGTCTGTATGCAGGGCATTTAGGGATTGATAGAGCATTAAGGAGAGCACGAGAATCCTTCTTTTGCGTAGGAATGAAAATATCTATAGAAAATTATATAAAATTCAAAGAATATAAAAACACTGTACTGGAAGCCAGAAATTGGCCTGTGATTCCTATTAAATTTTATAGAGTGCATACGGATGTGGTAGGACCATTTCCTACTGGTTTAACACAACATAATTATATGTGTGTATTTCTGGATGCATTTACTCAGTACACTCATACTTACGCAATGTTGAATAAATAAGCAAAGTCATTAGTCTAGGCGCTGTGCTCTTACATTACTAGGTTTGGTTGCCCGAAAATTTTTATAAATGACAATGGTTTCGAGTTTATGAATAAGGTGGTGAAATCGGTCACGGTCTTGATGAAAATTGAACACCTTTCAGTGACGGCATATAGGCCTTCAGCTAATGGCTTATTTGAATCGCATAATAGGGAAATATTGCAAATTTTACGTTACTTAGTGGCTGATGACTCCCTTCATTGACATGCCATGCTTCTTACAGCTGAGCTAGCTTTGATCATTGCATGTAAGGCTTTGCTCAGGGATACGCCTTTCTTTTTAGTGTATGTACAAGATACTGTGTTACCATATACGGTCCTGATTAATTTGCAACAATTGCCAAATTATTCAACTGAGCAACACCACGTCTATTTACTAAATCTCTCAAGGAGAGTAATGAACACCACTGAAATTTTATTGAAAAGAGCTACTGAAAAACACAGCTCAAAGTATGATGGTCGGTTCAAAACCGCAACGGTAAAAGCATTTGTGGGCGATCGTATGTATTTGAAACGATTACAACCTAGGAAACACAAACTAGAGCCAGCGTATTTGGGTCTGTACCAAGTAATGTGGTTAAATCTAACTTAGTTGGGATACAAAACATTATTAATGGCACAGTATCTGGACATCATCAGGCACACCTACATTGGTGCCGGAAGAGGTATTCTAAAAAGTGTCAATCAGAGTGTACCTCCTTAACCTCGTATATGTGACATTCCTCGAGTTGTTGAGTAGAATTTTTTTTTTTTCGGTGTTGTTGTTTGAACAGAACTCATTTCTTCTTTTGACGTGTTTGAAATAAACATGATGATAATAATCTGTTTTTATATTGGTGCTTAATGTATACGTAAAGTGTTGTGGTAATTTTGCTGAGTGTAGCAATACGAATGACATACTGCCGAGTTAACCTAAAAACAGTCAGAGTTCAAATAGGTCAGTTGAGATCCATCAGGCGGATGCTGTATTATGCATGTATTTATGAGATTCCTGGTTGCTGGGGCTGGTGCGGTGTCAAAGGGCCAGTTGCTGGGAGATTAAAGTTCAGCCTTGAGGAAAGGCAGTGTTAGAGAATGTGTAGATGTGAATACCTTATACTTAAAGTTACAAGAAAAGGGCCGGAAGATGAATTATTTTCTCGGGAAAAGTGCTAGTGGCCACCGATTGATAGTTACAAGTGCAAGTCTGGTAGTGATTCTAAAAAAATGGTGAGGAAGCCTGACTTCCTTCTTCCATCCTCAGTAATCTGCCCTCCATCTCTTCTCCATAGGTTTCATCTGAAGGCAAATTGGATAAGGGTCCTGGCTCTTTTGGTATTTTTCTCTTTATGATTAATGGGGCTAGAATATAAATCTTCCGTACTGATCGATCAAAATGTGTACACTATCTTGGAGTCTAAGTTCTGCGTTTAACTTTGGGATATTGATGGCTAATTGTTTAGCAGGCGGTGGTTTCAATCGTTTTAGAGAGCTTTCTCTCCTGATGCAATGATTTATACATCAGCTGGCATTTCTTAATCAATTGAGAGCTTCTAAATATTTATGCACAATTTCCTTGATGTTGTTCTACAGCAGTTATTTTTTCCCCCTACCCTTCGGTTCCTGTATTACTACCGTCATAAGAAGACGTCTCCACCAAGTGAGTACTATCTATTTTGATATCTTGTTTAATATCATATTTGGTGAATGATTATGTTGAAAAGGTTCTATATTCAGCAAATAGCTACTGCAGTTCGCCCAAAAATGAGATATCCCAAAAATAGTGACCCACATAATTGTGCTGCCTATCCATATTTATTTACGAGTGAAGCCAGCCACGACCAAACAAAAATCATTCCAGGAATGCGATATAAGTTACAAGTAATCATGAAACGTTTATAATGACCCACGGGGGAGGCATGTGTAGTTCATCCATGAACAGCTTCTTAGAACAATGGAGAAGTGAAATTATGGTATTTACAAGTGAAGCACGCCAAGGCAGAGCAAATATCTTCTGAAGATTATGATATGAACTATAGCTAATTTTGATATTTTAATTTCCAAGTACTTACATGAGCCATATATTCTTCCAACTGATTATCTTGTGTTTATTATGCCTTTCTGAACAAATAGTGTTGCAAATCTGTCGTTTTTAGCATTTCTCCAGCCAAAACCCCGGTTTCCCACTGGGATCCCTCATAATGGTTTACATAACAGTTGGAAGGAAAACTAATGACTAGGTGTTTTGCTCCAATATTCATGATCAGAATTGGATAAAACATTAGACTGCAAGAAGGGAAAATATATGTTTTGTTTATTGGCTAGAAATTAAAGCATCATATATTTACCGATAAGACCGGTACACTGTATATTTTAAGGTGTTCAAGACGTTATTGATGACTATACCTAGTAAAACCCATAACGTTTAGGCTATAGTAGTTGACATATCATAACTGGAAAAAAACATTAATTTCATTTAGAAAACAGATTTTGATCAAAGTGAAAAATCTATTTTTGGGTTAGAGGGCCATGTAATGCTGTTGGAAGGGTCCCTATAGGTAGCCTTCTAAGGGATATTTGCTACAGTGATACTTCCAGAGAATTAAACCAAAAGTCTCCGGGATTCCAACTCCTAGCGCGAGTATCCAATAAAGGATATCTCATAATATCAGGGACGTATTCTAGATACGACACATGGCAATCTTCATCCCATATAGAATTAACGCTTCGATTGTTAGGAGGAGGAGTGGCAAAAGAAAGGGGTGCCGATCTAGGTACCCGGTGGATCTCCTTCCCTACTACTACCGTGACGTCATTCCTATTCCTGCCGTTAAGTGGAAATGGCCACAGATAAAGTAATTTTGGGATGGATCAGGAAAAGGGTGGGTCCATGAGGATGACATGGCCCTTTCACTCAAAAATAGATTTTTCACTTTGAAATTACTAGTAGCTGGGGGTATGTGTATGTGCCTTCTACCTTGAATAGATTCCTTATTTGGTCTGCTAAACCTATATGTGGAATTTCCAGACATCTGTCATTCCCACCAAACATAGAACTGGTTTAGTGTATCCTGCCCCCCAGAAGGGAAATGTCGATGTCGACAATAAGGATTCAAGGTATGTATTTTTCATTGGAATAAAAGGTTAGAATGTGAAACGTACCCGGTTCACTTACCTTAAGTACTTCAGGTCATGATTATTCCTTGAGAAGATGATATTGTGACGTAAATACCTAAACACCATAAAGGGGTTTGGTAGAACTCTAGCATGCTTTATTAGCTTATAACTGAGAAAACAGTGATAAGATGCAAATATGGTTAGGTACTTTGTTATGCAACTAGATTATCCAAATGTAGTTACAACAAAGTATGTATCTGATCCAGCATACAACACATCGAATACATATTTTCTGTTGTAGAAGAAATATACAAAATACATTATCAAAATAATGCGACTCAATGGAAGATGTGAAAACCAAATCAATTTGATGTAGTCAGACGTTCGGAAATGCATAAGACACCGTAATGCAAACGTTCACTCAGCACTGGTGTATTGATCAGATATGCACCTAATCATAATAGTGCGTCGACCATAGTTGTGATCTGCACAAGTGGGTACGTATACCCATGCACCCAAAGCACTGTAAAGTCCCCAAAGCAGTCCACTCTTCATCACAGCACTAGACAGCAGGTTTAATTACACTACCGGTCGCCACAACAAAGTGTTTTATCTCTTGTATTTGCTTTGCATAATGTTTGTTGAAAACCCTAGATGACTTCCACCCAGTGTACGAGCGGAGTCTCTCAGAGTCCATATGCTGAAAGAAGTTCAGCGACGAGCAAGTTTCCTCGGATCATGACCCGCTGGTGTAATGTCAGGATCTGTCCTGTGAATAAAGTAGGTGACCTTCGCTCTCAGTTGTTTTAAAGATAGGTTCGATCCGGAGGTTTCGCCTCACAAAGAGCTGTCCTCCATTGAAATTTAAAGTTCTTCGAAGATAGACCCTAAGACACTCTACTGGGCACAGAGAGGTATCTTCCTTCAATGGGCGATTCTCCGAGGACCCCACATCGTAGTGGGTAGCTCGTTCTTGGCGAAAAAGGCATGATCAGGAAATAAATTAAGTTCTCCTGAGTACAGGAACTGAATATGGCCTTTGTTTTTAGGAAAGGCCCCTATTTCGCTAACTCTAGCCCTTTAGGCTATTGCGAACAGAAAGATAACTTTCTGCATCAAATCCTTTAGAGTACAGTTCTCATTATCCAGGTTCGAAGCATAGTGCAAGACTTTGTCCAAAGACCGCATGATGGGCTTTGGTGGGGCTGCAGGTTTGAGTCTAGCACATGCTTTCGGAATCTTATTAAAGATTTTCACCAAAGGGGTCCAATTCTAAAGCATGCAGAAGAGATCTAGCTAGGGCCTACTTACAAGAAGTAATTGTAGTAGAGGCCAGGCATGGTTCGTGGAGGTGAATGAAGTATGCAAGACAGAAATCTATCGATATTTCTGTCAGTTTCCTTTCTTTCACAAAGGTCACCCATTTCTTCCATGATGTGTACTCTTCGATGAAGTCAACTTTACATCTTGAGATTCCGAACCTTTGCTTGCCGCTAAGGCGAGAAAATCATGAGATATAGGTTGTTGGTTCTCGAGGATGAAGTGTAGATAGTCAACTTCTGGACCGGTTGGGACAGCCCTTGATTCGGCAGTGGAAACAGCTTCAAGTTCCACTCAAGGACTAGAGGAAAGCAATTGCTCTTGGGCCGCTTGGGGGCTACCACCACTCCCTTCCCTCTGAAGGATCTTAGCTTGTCGAGGACTTTTAGCAGGAGATTGGTTGATGGAAACAGGTGATTATAATATTATCTGTTCCAGTCTAGAGGTATGGTATTCATCGCTTCTGCTTGAGGGTCCAGGTAAGGGGCTACGTAACGAGATAGTTTCTTGTCGCTCATTGCGAAGAGGTTGGTCTGCAGTTCTGGGACTTTTCTTTAGATGAAGAAGAATGAGTCTGCTTCCAAAGACCATTATGTCTTGATGGGCTTTCGCCTGGATAGAGCATCTGCCGTCACATTGCAGAACCCTTATAGATGAACTGCAGATAGGTGCCATCCCTTCTTCCTTGCCAGGTAGAGGATAGTTAACATCACATGGTTGATGTGAGGTGATCTCGAGCCTTGTCTATTTAGACACTTTACTATCACCTCGTTGTCCAGGACCAACCTGGTATTGGTTGATCTGTGAAGAGATAGTCTCTTCAATGTCAGGGACACTGCCATCGCTTCCAAAATGTTGATATGAAAACTTTTGAACTGGCGTTACACAATCCTTTACACCTTCCTGTCGTGATAGTAACCTCTCAATCCTTCCAAAGAGGCATCCGTATGGATCACTACTGAAGGTTGTGTTGGTTCCAGGGGAACTATCCGCGCTAGACTCTTGGCTGTGGACCACGGCGCTAATTTTCTGCGCAACAAGGCTGGAGTCAACCTTAATTGATCTCTTCGAGCATTCGATGAGTATTTCCTCCAGACTCCTGTTGCATCTTTTAACTGTGCCCTTAGCACTGTGTCTGTCACCTCTGCGAACTATAGAGAGCCTAACACTCCTTTTGTAATAGATTCGTCTCTTGACAGATCCCACTATCTCTCTCCTCTTCTTGGATGGAATGGAGAGGTGGTGTGACTTCAAGTTCCGTTGGATTCCCAACTCCTGGAACTGTTGAGCTGGAGTGAGACAAGACTTCTTGTGGTTGATTTTGAAGCCTAAGTGTTCCCGAAACTGGATCCCTTTCTTAGCTGCCTGCAGACAAGTAGTCTTGGATGCTGTCCATACCAAACAATCATCTAAGTAAGCTACCACTTGAACACCTTCAGTGTGTAGCTGTTGAACGACTGTGTCTGCTAGCATGGTGAATATCCTTGGGGCTGTATTCAGTCCAAAGGGCATTGCTCTAGGAACAAACTACTTCTGTAGTCTGAGTCCTATGTAGGAGGAGAAGAGGTGACTCATCGGGCGATGCTAGTAAGCATTTGCCAGGTCTATTGAGACCATAAATCCCCTTTTTTTTGGCAGAAGAGTCCCTATGTGTTGCAAAGTAAGCTTCTGGAACTGTTTGTTCCCGATTAATTTGTTGAGTAGAGACATGTCTAGAATGTCTCTGAGTTTGTCTGAGTCTTTCTTCGGAACACAAAACAGCATTCCCTGTAGCTTAATGGACTTCCTTCCTATCTCCTTCTTGGTCAAGAGTTCTGAGATATATTCTTCTAACAAGGGGGTGGAGTGTTGGAAGAATTCTGGAAAACAGGGTAGAATTTCGCTACATTTCCACCAAAGTCCATTCGTAATTAGGCTGTGAGCCCAGGGATTGAAGGTCCAGCAATCCCGAAAACGATGGACTCTGCCCCCTTCTGAAACCCATAAGTGCTTGGGGGTTCTTAAGATTCTCCTCAGTGACCACGTCCTCCTCGGCCTCGAGAGAAGTTACCTCTTAGAAAACTTCTCCTAGAACCTCTTCCTTTCTGGCTGAACCGAAAGGAAGTCGACTGCCTCTCAGGAGAGCGTAAAAGTCAATCACAAGGGTACCCATGTGAGACCTGGCTAAGAAAAGGAAGATTTCCTGGGCATCATGTTAGCTCACACTTAGTTCCAAGCAGTTCTGATGAGAGAGGGAACCCCCGTCGAGACGAATTGCTCTTCCTCTGCGAGGGGAATATACTCATTCTTTTCAGGGATATCGTGCAGCAGGTCTTGTTCCATGTTAGAGGACACTTCTGACATCATCTCTGTTGGATGTCCATGTCCTCTATGGTCCTATTGGTGTCCGAGTCAACCTTCAACTGGATGAAGGGAGACTGGAGTTGTTCCTGGGCTACCACCGAGTTAGGGAGAGCCTAGGGGAACAATGTACACTTCAGAAAGTCGTGGGTAAGTATGGTCCCAGGGAGTTCTTCTGGAATCTCTTTACCCAATTGCGAAGGGTATCCCTCGCTATGTCCTATAGTCTCTAAGATAACTAAGGGGACGTCACCGGAGCCGATAGTTAGCAGAGTCAAGCAGATGTTACAGCCTTTCGGTGTCCGAGTCAACCTTCAGCTGGATGAAGGGAGACTGGAGTTGTTCCTTGGCTACCACCGAGTTAGGGAGAGCCTAGGGGAATAATGTACACTTCAGAAAGTCGTTGGGTAAGTATGGTCCCAGGGAGTTCTTCTGGAATCTCTTTACCCACTTGCGAAGGGTATCCCTCGCCATGTCCCATAGTCTCTAGGGTAACTAAGGGGACGTCACCGGAGCCAATAGTTAGCAGAGTCAAGCAGATGTTGCAGCCTTTCGGGTCCCGATATTTCAGGACTCCTGTGATGATGCAGCATGGGCATGAGACCTACACATCGTGTGGCCATAGAAGTCCCTCCCCTTATGGTTGAGGAATATCGCTCCACATTTCTCCCCAGGATCATCCTGTAAAGAAGGAGACATTTTCCATGAGTATCATATGATATCTGAAGCATGCAATATATATTAACAATAGTAATCACTATTGTAAATGGTAGCTTAGGATAGTTAGCTTGAAAGAAAATAGAAAAGACATATATCTGAATTTCCTCTCCCGGGCTATTGCTGAGACCTCCGTCAGTATTAATATTCAGTTTCCCTGATAGGGAGGATACAAGGTAGAGAAACTCTAGAAACTAGTGTTGAAATTAGTAAGTAGTTTATACTAACATTATCCACCTGTAGTACTGTAATAATACTCTTCGGGTATTGTAAGTCCCTGATGATCAAGGAAAACCATCTGGGTGTTGAGGGACTACTCAGCCTCAACAGAATATCATGGTCACTTCAATCGTCTGGGATAGGAAACACAGAATATATTAGAAAACATATGTACTATTAAATAGTTATATACAGTGGTTTGCCGTCAGTCACTGCCGGTTCTGGGTTAGTACTTGACGGTGCTAACCGAAAGAAAGAGAGAAAGATTAAGGAAGGAGAATATCCTACTATTAAGAATGGACATAACAGCGGAGAGTGTAGGAGAACTATAAGTCCGTCTACTGTTCTTTACCAGAAAGAAAGTTCCAATGGAAGGGGAAAGAATCTCTCAGATTCTGGCTCCTATCCATCTACAAACTAGCCTGTTGCCGGCCATGAAGTCGGAGGCTAGGAATGTGGATGGAAACTTAAGAGAGAGTTAAGGACTTTCCAAAGTATGTTAGGTTTCCTGCCGGAAGCCGTCAGAAGCCGTCTCAGTCCTCCCCTCATTCTTATCAACTTCCTATAAAGGAAGGGAAGTCAGGGGGAAGGTGGTAGTCAGACATAGGAACTAACTGCCACCGGTAGGACACCTGCCGGTAACGCAATCATCCTAGCAAGCCGGAATGACTGTCAAAGTACCGGTGAAAGAATCTTGTGACGACATGCCGTCAAGAAAAGACAGAGGGGCTGGTGTGATTAGGGTCTTACAGTACACTGTCACAAGAGGTGGTGGCATGTAATGTCTACTTCCTAAAAACAATGAGCTGGGGAAGCATGGCTTCCTGTGCTAACAACATTGTCGTCGGCAAGACAAGAGCACCCTGAGTAAGTCACTATCTGATTCAAAGCCGGAGACAGGAAGAACATTGTTCCACTCAATGGCAATGAAGAGAGACAGTGACGGCTGTCTCTGCCGGCGGCACCACTCAGGGAGGGAAGAAAAGTTTAGCCTCTTATCTCAGAGAGAGAAAAATTATCATAACTTATCTGGAATTCCATGGATTCGAGAGAATATAACATCTAATCAGAATTGAGAAGAAACGATAAAGATTGAGAGTAAATAGGGAAAATTACTTAACTAATGTATAAATGAGCAAAGATAATCTCCTCCGGCAGGAACCCCGGCAAAGGTGATCGAGTTCCACCGGGGTTCCGTCCCGAATACGTTCGGTAAAGTCACATGAAAGTAAGAGTTAAGCTTCATGCATGCCATATCACATCTTATATAAATTGCCTGAATACCGAACATATTAGCGTGAAGCCGGGAAAGGGTCACCCTACGATCTAAATAATATACAAGAATATAAAGGCAGAAAGCAGTCATAAAATGACTGCCTCTGGTAACGGCAATGCTCACCAAAACACACTTAAATTAATGAATTTAACCATGAAAGGTGAGACCAAAATTACACCAAGAAAAGAATTGATACTCAACTTTCCATATGACGAAGGTGTTGATAGTTGCATGATGAGGTAAATGCAAAACTTGAGAGAAACACTGGGATAAGGGAGAACACACACACTCTTACCAAGGCTACAAGAGTAGGAATGGCGTCATGGTAGTAGTAGGGAAGGAGATCCACCTGGTACCTAGATCGGCACCCATATTTTTTGCCACTCTACCCCTTTACCTTCACAATCGAAGCATTATATCTCTTCGGGGTGAAGATTGCCATGTGTCGTATCGAGAATATATGCCTGATATTGTGCGATATCCTTTATTGGATAATCGCGCTAGGAGTTGGAATCCTGGAGACGTTTGTTTGAATTCTCTGGGAGTATCACTGTAGCAAATATACCTTAGAAGGCTACCTATAGGAACCCTTCCATCAGCACGATATGGCCTAAGCCCAAAAAATTAATATCATAATCGTTCTGAACACCACTTAATACAATAGGTAACCGTTTATTGTACTATTCTATCATTTTAGAAAATATTTTGCCTACCATTCTAACCTATGTCATTGTGTCAACAAGTATTGATTACAAACCAGGAATAAGCGTTGGAGACAATGAAATCCTAAAGACTGAGGAAAGAGAATATTTATATAATAGAACTGTACAGAAAATATATATGTAAAAATGTGGTACACTACATACTTGATGAAAATATGCATCCCATGATATAAATATCCCTTAAGTGCTATTCCAGATTCACTGCCATCACCAGCAATGGAACTTGAATATACTATATATTTCAACAATTTATATTTAAATGGTCTGTGAATTGATTGCGTAAGATTTCGATAACCACAAAAGAAGGATTCACATCATGGAATCATCGTAGATGATAGTAGGTTTAGAGTCCTTGATCTGGATTAGGATACATTGGTAGTTTATGTAATGCATTCCTTCACAAACGATGATCATAAAATCTAGCTGGTATCGCAATCATAGGAAGGTGAATATGGAGATTGCAACTGGGTAGAATAGATAACTGGTCTTATCATATACTATGGAATCATTAAAAAAGCTCATGAAATGAACGGCTAAATTATATTATAAACTAGTAATTTCTAAGACCAGATCTAAGTGTACAAACCTTTCTTTTTTTTTGGCTACGAATATGGTACTTTTTGTAATTCTATGTATCAGATATTGATTTTGTAGTAATAGTTGCTGTTTTGCGAGAGCGGGTATTGTTGTTGTGTACCCATCTTACCCATCCCCTACCTAAGCCTCGAGGACTCAAGGATTATGGAATGAAATCAAGCTGATACGAATATTTGGGGTAAGTGCCAATGTTATGCGAGAGCAGATTCAACATACCATCAACTTTTTTTTGACACAATTACCAGTAAGTGTTGTTTGTGTGTGGGTGGCCGTTTTTATGTTGAATCTATTTGGTGAAGTTGATATTAAAGGAATTTCTCCCATTATCTCCTTTTTAGTCAACTTGAATGCGTTAGATTTGGATGAACAAATTTTTTAAGTTTTTAATCTGATATTCCTTTGACATCATGAGCTTCAGAAAAAAACCCAGGATTGTGATGTACAGCTCTTGCATGACAGCATTCTTTAGAATAACTTATTTCTACGAACAAGCTTTTTCTTTCCAAATGAAGACACTTAAATCGGGATATGAAGTCGTATGCACGATGAATATTTGAAGTACTACCTCCACCTCAGTAATTATGAACTCAATGAATTATACTTAGACATAAAGTGTCATGTGTAAATTTTGCAATAGAATTGGTGAAAGAGTTCTTTCATAGGTAGGCTAAGATAAAAATTTCGAGAAAATTAACTTAAAAAACCTACTTTTAACTGATGATATATATATATATATATATATATATATATATATATATATATATATATATATATATATATATATATATATATATATATATATATACGGATTTTGAGCGAAGCGAAAAATCTATTTTTGGGTGAGATGGCCATGTCGTCCTGATGGAAGTTCCTATAGGGTAACTTCCTAGGGTATATTACAACTACGGCGATATTCCCAGAGAATTTACCTTAAGGTACCAGAATTCTAACTCCTGGAGCGAGTATCCCTCGTGAAAGGGATATCGCGACATATCAGAGGACGTATTCTAGACACATCACATGGCAATCTACGACCTGGACAGAGATTTCGTCTCGTAGGAGGTGATTGACGAGATACGAATTCGGGAAAGAAAAAGGGGAGCCGCTCCCAAGGCTTCCCTATCCCCCGATTCGTATGCGTGCCTGGCGCCAATCCTGGCGCCATCTGTATTCCTTGTAGCGTACACGAGGTGCTACAGATACTGTATGTAGGGAGGGGTCCTACAGCCCTTTCTTAGAAAGGCAAGGGCGGGTCCATCAGGACGACATGGCCATCTCACCCAAAAATAGATTTTTCGCTTCGCTCAAAATCCGTTTTTTGGGCTCAAGCCATGTCGTCCTGATGGAAGTGTACCAGAGCATTACTGTATCTGTGGATTCTCAGAACGTGCCGTACTCCCCGGAGGTAATTTTTTTCCCGGTCGACTAGACCTAGAGACCTAAGATGTTACCGTTATACATCTTTTCAACTAACTATAAACTATGTTAGAGCTTCCTGCCCCCTACAGGGAAGAGTCCTACTAGACTCTGGAAAGTCTCGAAGAGTACATATATCTATGTATGAATACCAGGCAAGCTAATATAGTGGTCTCGCCCTATATTAGTAAAGCATAGTTTGTATAGAACCACTGCGTCAATATATATTGACCAGTAATCCGCACAATACTTGTATTGGACAAAGGTTTATATCCACATAGGAAGAAACTAATAAAACCGCCCTCGTCCCTTTATGGGACGGAGTCCTCCCATTAGGGGACTACATAAACCAATGCAACATAGCTTGCATAACAGAACAATTCTATCAGAATTATCCCAGATAAGATACATAGAATTAAAATGCTCAATTATACCAATAAATAGACACAGGTGAAAGAGACGCAAGGTTCTTAAGAACAAGTTTATTGACAGATAATAAACGGACAGGTTAACAACGAATATATATATATATATATATATATATATAAAAGAGGATAACCCAAAACTTTAAGCATAAGTATGATAGTAAACAGAACTTGTTTATCTGAAAGAAAAACCATTAAACACCACTTTAATAAGATACCAAGGTATCAAGTCATAAAAGTCTGTATTACAAATCAATCACATTAGAGTTAGAAACGCTCGGCACACATGTCTGAACTTATGCTAGGTTCACCTTTGAAAGAAGGAACAGTCTATATGGGCACTTGGTGCCCTCATTTAGTTTGTAGTACAGTATGTACCTACACACTCACCCTGGACTTAATCGTCCCAATTAAGACCACTGTTCCTCGCAGAGTTAAACAGTAGGGTTAACTACACGACCCACTGCTACCACAGATCTCTTAAGTTCCTCTACTTGCTTCGCATAGTGGCGAAAGAACACCCTGGAAGACTTCCAGTCCGTGTATGAACGGAGATGTTCAAAATCCATACAATTGAAGAAATTTAGGGATTAGGCAACTTTCCTCGGATCGTGACCTGCGGGTGTACTGTCAGGATCCGCTCTGAGTTGATTCAGAGATAAATTTGAGCCTGATGTTTCTCCCCTGAATAGTTGACCACCCTTGAAGTCTGAAGTTCTACGAAGATAGACCTTTAGGCATTCTACTGGACATAGAGATGCATCTTCTTTCAGAGGGCAGATTCTCCAGGGACCCCACCTGTTGGTGGGTAACTCATTCTTGGCGAGAAACGTAGGATCCGGAAACAGGTTCAGCTCCCCCCCATCCAGGAACTGAACATGACCTGCTTCTCTCGAGAGGGCTACGATCTCACTAACCCTGGCCCCGGACGCGAGTGCAAATAGGAAAATAACTTTTTGCGTCAAATCCTTTAACGCACATTCTTCATTGCTCAACATGGAGGCGAAATGAAGAACTTTGTCTAAAGACCATGAGATGGGCTTTGGAGGTACTGAAGGTCTGAGCCTAGCGCAGGCTTTCGGAACTTTATTAAAGATCTCGTTACCTAGGTCGATCTGGAAGGCAAATAAAATGGTTCTCGTCAAAGCAGATTTACACACTGAAATCGTGTTAGCTGCCAACCCTTGGCCATGGAGGTGGATGAAGAAAGATAAGCAGAAGTCTGTTGAGATCTCCTGTGGATTCTTTGCCTTTACAAAGGCCACCCATTTTCTCCAAGATGACTCATATTGCCTTCTAGTCGATTTGCACTTATATTCCTCTAGGAAGTCTATGCTGGCTTTCGAAATCCCGAAACGCTTTTTCACCGCAAGGGCGAGAAAATCATGAGCTGCAGGGTCCGGGTTTTCTGTAATGAAGCCCAGACAGTCGACTTCTGGACTCGCTGGGTCAGAACTGGATGTGGTAGCGGCACGAACTTCATCTGTAGTTCCAACGCCAAGGGGAACCACATACTGTTCGGCCACTTGTGGGCCACTATTGCCGCTACCCCCTTGAAGGATCTCAGTTTGTTGAGGACCCTCAACAGAAGGTTGTGAGGAGGGAACAGATAAATCCTGGACCATCTGTTACAGTCGAGGGACATTGCGTCCACTGCTTCCGCTAAGGGGTCCTCGTACGGGGACACGAACAGGGGCAACTTCTTGTTGTCTTTCGTCGCAAAGAGGTCTATTTGCAGTTCTGGGACTTGATTCAGAATGAAGGAAAATGATCCTGCGTCTAAGGACCATTCCGACTCTATCGGTGTGAACCTGGATAGAGCGTCCGCTGTCACATTGCGGACTCCTTGAAGGTGAACTGCCGACAGGTACCACTTCTTCTTTTACGCCAATCGGAAAATGGCTAACATCACTTGGTTGAGAGGTGGTGACCTCGACCCTTGTCGATTCAAGCATCTCACAACCACCTCGCTGTCCGTCACCAATCTTATGTGGATCGAGTGACGCGGGGAGACTTTCTTTAAGGTAAGGAGCACTGCCATAGCTTCTAGAAAGTTTATATGAAAGGTCCTGAATAGCTTGGACCAAGTCCCCTGGACTTTTTTCCGATGAGAGTGACCTCCCCATCCCTCCTTTGAGGCGTCTGAGTGAATCGTCATCGACGGGGGAGGTGGCTGAAGAAGAACCGACTTCTTTAGATGTCTGGCTTGGGACCAAGGTCTGAGAAGAGTACGTAGCCGAGGCGGCACTGGTCTTCTCAGGTCTCTTCGCGCGTTTGATGCATACCTTCTCCAAACTCCGGTTGCATCCTTTAGCTGTGCTCTTAGCACTGCGTCTGTCACTGAAGCAAACTGGAGAGAGCCTAGTACCCTCTCCTGTTCGCGTCTTGATATCCTTTTGGAATCTAGAAGTCTCTTGACAGAGACCGCTATCTCCTTCCTTTTCTTCGTCGGGATGGAGAAACTGTGTGACAAAAGGTCCCAGTGGATTCCCAGCCACTGGAACTTTTGGGATGGAGAAAGTCGAGACTTTTTTCTGTTGATCTTGAAGCCTAGGTACTCTAGGAACTGGATCACCTGACTGGAAGCTTGCAAGCATTCTGTCTCGGATGCTGCCCACACCAGCCAGTCGTCCAGGTAGGCTACTACCTGAATTCCCTTTAGGCGTAATTGTTTGAGAGCTGCGCTCGCAAGCTTCGTGAAAATCCTTGGGGCTATGTTTAGCCCGAATGGCATGGCTCTGAAGGCGTACAGTCTCCGTTGTAGCCTGAACCCTAGGTAGGGGGAGAGTCGACGGCTGATTGGAATGTGCCAATAGGTGTCTGACAAGTCTATAGAGACTGAGTATGCCCTCTTGGGCAGTAAGGTCCTTATGTGTTGCAGTGTTAGCATCTTGAATTTGCAATTCACTATGAACTTGTTGAGTGGCGACAAGTCCAGAATGACTCTGAGCTTTTCCGAGTCTTTCTTGGGAACACAAAACAGCCTCCCTTGGAATTTGGTGGACTTCACCTTTCGGATCACTTTTTTCTCCAACAGTTCTTGAACGTACTCCTCCAAAACGGGGGTGGAGTGTTGGAAAAACCGAAGGCACGGGGGTGGAGTGCTGTACCAACTCCAACCCAGTCCATTCTTGAGTAGGCTTTGGGCCCAGGGATCGAAGGTCCAGCGATCCCAAAATTTCATCAGTCTCCCTCCTACCGGTATCGTTTCACTTGGACTGCCGTCCTGAGGTCTTGCCTCCCTGACCACGACCACCTCTGAATCCCCTTCCCCTTGAGGGGCGCCTAGACGAGCCTCTGGCTGCTCCTCAAGGTTTTGCACGAAAGGAAGAAGACTGTCCTTCGAACGTTGGGGTGAATGTGGTTGACTGACCTGGCACAGCCTGGGGTACCCACTGAAAAGTAGTCGGGGTTTGTGCCACCATCTGGGGCACTGGAGGCACAGGCAATTGCAGTTGCTGTTGCTGTCTATAAGGCTTGGCTGGCCGAGACGGTAGCCTAGTCCTCATATTCTTCCTCTTTGGTTGAGGACCCTCATCCGGGGAAGATTTTCTTTTGATAGCCAGGCCCCACTTCTGGAGAAGGTTTCTATTCTCCACTGCGGCCTTATCAACAACCTCTTTGACCACATCGGTAGGGAAAAGGTCTTTTCCCCAAATGTTGGAGGAGATTAACTTCCTTGGCTCGTGTCTCACCGAAGCCCCGGTGAACACGAACTCCCTGCAAGCTCTCCTTGCCTTGACGAAGCCATAAAGGTCCTTCGTCACTGTGTCTAGGTGAGACTTAGCCACTACCATGAACATTTCATGGACCTTAGGGTCACTTGCCATCGTCTCAAGAGTAGTCTGATGAGACATTGAGGCAGCCAGTCTTTCTTTTGTCTCGAACTCTATTCGTAAAAGAGATTCGGACAGCTTGGGGAGGTCCTCGCCGAATTGCCGTCCGGCAATATCAGCCTCCAACTTTCCCACTGAGAATGTCAGATGGACATCCTTCCAGTCTTTGTGGTCCATAGGCAGAGCCAGCGACAAGGGTTTACACTCCTCCAGGGAGGGGCAAGGCTTGCCGGCCTCGACTGCCTTTAGGACAGCCGCAAACTCTTTCTGTAAAAAGGGGAAGGCTCTATCAGGAGAGGACACAAAAGAAGGGAGCTTCTTGCTCAACGCAGCTACCTTCGAATTCGAGAAGCCCCTCTCTTTCATCGAGGATGAAAGTAGGGCTTGAGCCTTAGCGTGGTCCATAATAATGACCTCCTTCGGCTCTGTCTCCTCCCTTGAAGCTGGTTCTTTTCTCAGCCGGACATAGCAGTCCGGATATGATGCCTTGCTGGGCCAGAATTCTACCTCCTCTAGGGGAACTGAACCCAGCTTATCCGAGATGACGATCTTTCCAGTCGTCATCGGCATGTGCTCAGCATACCTCCATGGGTTAGCATCTGAGCATATGGGAAGGTCTTTCACATTGAGCCTTTTCTGGGGCCCATGTGATTCTGCCAGGGACTGCATACGCAGTTCCATTGCAGCCGCCTTCTCCTGATTCTCCTTCTGCATTTGTTGGATCATTCCAACAATCGAAGAGAGGGCCTGTCCCAGTTCTACTGGGAGACCAGCCGATGTTGAGGGGATAGGCTCCAGCATCTGAACCGGAGTAGCCGACACCTCGTCGACCTCATCCTCTACGACATCCGGGGTTTGAACTTGATCCTGACCTTCTGCCAGGAGGTCTTCTTCCAAACGTTCGTCCAGGTCAGACATCCTGTCATCCAACTGGATGTCTTGCATCGCGACTGCGACTTCCACGTCCACCTGGACTTGATCTTGAGAGATCTCCTCTTGAGGCTGGGGAATCACTGCCTCAGCTGATGCCTGGGGAAAAAGATACGCCCTCATCTTCTCACTTGGAAGATAAGGGCCAGAGGTGTTCTTCTTGAAGCCCCTTACCCAAGTACGAAGCTTTTCCCTTGCTATATCCCTTGATTCCGCCGTTCTAGGGGAATCAAAAGCCTCAGTAATCAGGTTAGTGCATACAGTACATACCTGAGGGTCCCAATACTGGAGATCATCCTTGGAGACAGCGCATGCTGCGTGTCTCCTACAACACTCATGTCCGCAGATGTTCTTGCTGCGGACATTGCAGAAAACATTTCCGCACTTCGGAGGGTGCTCCTGTAAAGAGAAGAAATTTCCATGAGTATCAAGTGAACTATGTATCACTGGATATGCATAGTATAGCATAACAATTCATAAAGGAAAGACACACACTTGTGTTTCCCTCACAACCCATTGTTGCAGCCTTCCAGATAATAAAATCAAAATAGTTTATCTCTTCTAGAGTAACCAATGCAAGGTTTCCAGAGGAAACAGGTGGAGCTCACACCTAGGCAATGATTTTAAAATCCTGGATAATAGACAGGGAAGAACTCTGCTTCCTATCTGAGGGCAACAGCAAAGGGCTGTGCAAGAAAACACAATAGTGTTAGAGGATACAGTGCTGTACCTAAACCTTTACTATAGTTTTCTTCTTACTGTATATGCTATACAGAAGAATATTAGTACAGTATAGGAGGATGTGTGCCGGCCTGCCTTTGCCGGCCGGCACACACCACAACTAGCTTTAAAGTATACTACTTAACAGCTATAGGGCGGCAGCACTCTGGTTCAAATGCCTGTGCCGGTCGGCAGCAGCTGCCGGCCGGTAACAGCCAGTGTTGGCCGGCAATGACTGCCGGCCAGCAACTACACAAGGTAGTACCCAGCTGCCGGCCACACTCTTGGTGACCGGCAGACAAGGACTGACATAAGCCGGCCGGCAAAGGTACAAGACCGATGCCAGCCGGCAGCAAAAGAACCAGAAGACTACACCTGCCCGGCTGCCGGCCTCATAGGCCGGCAGCCGGCCTCATAGGCCGGCAGCCGGGACAGGTACAGCACTAGAAGAAAATAGAATGGATGCCGGGATAAAAGTGTACACAACCCCCCAAGCCCGGCAACCGAAAGAGTGCATATAAGGAAGGGGAGAAACTTAATTCAGGCTTCCTTGACCAATGCCGTCCGGCTCTGCCGGCAGGCATGGATGAGGGACCAAGAGAGGTCCGGGCAGCACTCAAAAACATAAGACCCTTGCCGGCCAGCATCTCTGCCGGCCGGCATGGGCTGAGTCAATTCCACATCCCAACCTATACTAGGTCCAGAAGTAGAACGACGTACAGTACAGTAATACCCCTGCCGGCCAACTCTGCCGGCCGGCAAGGTACAGTACAGTAATGGCTAGGCCATTACGGAGATAGAGGGGGAAGGGACAAGAGGGTCCTGCCAACCTTGCTTTAGTGACAGATCACCCGCAGCCAAGAACTTTGTCTTAGCCTAAGGGAGATCTAAGGGAAATGGCCAGCAATACTTGCCAGCTTCCAGAGCACCAAAGCAAGGAAGGCGTTGCTACTCCCAAGGGAAGAACTTATCCTCCCCCGAGAACAGCAACAGGACTTAGTCTGGTCGATCACAAAAGAAGGAATCATAACTTACAGAAACCTTCGGTAGTGACCTAAGGGAGCTAAGCTCCCTTTGTAAGTGTTAGGTCAGCGAGGGGGACTCTGCCCCAAACCAGACAACACGGACTCAGACTAAAAAACTCTGTTGTTCTGTCCCTCTTTGAACCAGACTTACTGGAACAGGAAGGTACAGTAACACCCTAGTATAGTTTTATCGAAAATAAATTCGGAAAAAACCACTTAGGGATAAGCCCAAGGCTTAAACAGAGGGAAAGGGATTGCATACCTTCTCCGAAGAAAAGAAAGCAACCGGGGAGTATGATAAAGTATACTAAGGCTCCATAAGCAATTAGCCTAGGCACCAAGAGAATCGATTACCTAATTCACCGAAACTCACACGTATACAATCTTGGAAATATTCCACACAGTCTAAAATGTATAAAATATAGCCTAAAGCTTCAATAAAATTTCAATTACACTCGGAAAAACCAAAATCATGCATGAAGTACTAGGACCAAACGACTAGGCTACATGGCCTAGCGTAGGCCAGAATGGCGAATACTTCGCCAAATAATACTAAGCTCGAAAGGAAATCCTATGTAAAGCTAAATAGCTAAAATTTATTAAAGCAAAACAACCAGGAATGTCACTCTGACTAACTAATTTATACCTAGCGAGTGACAGTGTCCAGGACACCTCTGGTAGGCTACGGCTCTTGTATCAAAGATTAATCCTATTAATCACTCAAAATTTTACCAAGAGCCTACATTTATACATAACAGACACTATACTCAACTTATCCGAGGCCAACGAAGACGGAGAAGCCTTGAAAAGCCGAATAAATCCAAGATTTGCGAGAAAAACAGGAAAAAACACCGAGTTGTTAAGCTACGCAAAAAGGAATACAGATGGCGCCAGGATTGGCGCCAGGCACGCATACGAATCGGGGGATAGGGAAGCCTTGGGAGCGGCTCCCCTTTTTCTTTCCCGAATTCGTATCTCGTCAATCACATCCTACGAGACGAAATCTCTGTCCAGGTCGTAGATTGCCATGTGACGTGTCTAGAATACGTCCTCTGATATGTCGCGATATCCCTTTCACGAGGGATACTCGCTCCAGGAGTTAGAATTCTGGTACCTTAAGGTAAATTCTCTGGGAATATCGCCGTAGTTGTAATATACCCTAGGAAGCTACCCTATAGGAACTTCCATCAGGACGACATGGCTTGAGCCCAAAAATATATATATATATATATATATATATATATATATATATATATATATATATATATATATATATATATATATATATATATATATATATATATATATATATATATAAATATGGCTATTGTACTTATGTTTTACCGTAAAACTATGAAGCTATTTTAAATTTGTTTACCCACGTAACAATATGTGATTATGTAGTATTGAAGATCGTAAAAGAGTTTCAGTCTTTAGAGTAGAGTCCAAAAGTCTGGCCACCCCTTGGCCTAAAAGAGAGAGATCTTGTATTCCTAAATACCATCAAGTTTCAAACTAAGTGTCATCGAATGGCAAATCTGTATTTCTAGTCCGAAAATAAAAGCGACTCAAGCCAAAATGCGCATCAATCACAGGACTGATATAGATTTTCTACTAAATCTACCTCCTTGACGACCTTGGCAGAAAGTCTCTCTACCACCTTCCCCACAACTACCGATCCTTCAATACTTGGAACAGAATAAAAAACTTTATGGACCATTCCTTGGAAATGGGGAATCAGTAACAGCCAAATTCAAGAAACCAGAAAGATTGTCCCTTCCTTGGAAGGTAAAAACCCGAAAGGCCGGCCACAGCTAAATCCGCATGAACCGAAGGAAGAGCTATAACCCTTAACCACACCAAAGTCTTCCTGGACGTGCCCTATCTGTGTTGGCTTGCTATATAGGGTGCAGATCAATGCCTCTACCATTCTAGCAATTAGCTAGACCTCCACGTGGGAAATAAGTGTAACAAATTCAAGCGGAATGTTCCTCTACTTAGTGGAACCCTCACCTGGATCCGACCGTGGCAATGATATAACTGTTGAGATGTCCCTAGAGGGATACTTTCTAGAGCAACCTGTGGGATCTTTTGAGGACCCAAGTATTAAGGCCTGCTCCTCTGCAGAGTCTAGATCATCCCCAGATCCAAAGTCAACAACATGGATAGGGGCTTTGTCCACTAGATCCCATTTCCAAAATCTCTAACTGCTAAAATTGAGATATCAACACTAATTTATCTCCGAGAGCCTTACTGGGTAATACTCAGCTGATTCTGCAATCTTAGAAAATTCTTTTAAGGCCTTGGCTCCGAATTATAATCGTGATCGACTCACTCATAGAAAATGAAATATTTATCATAGCCCCAAGCTATTCCTCAGTCAACACAAGTAATGCAAAGTATCTTGGAACGCTGGTGACCCCATTTGGGCTAGCCGACTTATCATATCCAACATGGTTGCATCTTGATTAATGACACTCATGGTATAAAATTCTAAATAAAATTTTTCATTATAAACTCTCTTGGAAAGGGTGTCAAGTCTCCCAACCCTATCCTATAATGACTACCTAACTAAAAGAAATAAATTCACAATACAAATATCCAAATATCTAAGATATTCACTTCAATAAGACAGATGTCGGCTCACTCTAGATCAAATGTAATATAATCACATGGTTTACAAAAAGAAAGGATAAGAGAAAAAACTACTAAAGTGATCCAGTCATCTCCACCACTCATACCCATAGACTGGTCAGCTCCTTATCTCATAGCCATAGACTGGTCAGCCCCTCATCTCATAGCCATAGACCGGCCAGACCTTCATCTCATAGCCATCAACTGGTCAGCCGCTAATTTCCTAGCCATAGACCAGTCAGTCTTTCATCTCATAGCCACAGACCAGTCAGCCCATCATCTAATAGCCATGCACTGGTCAGCCCCTCATCTCATAGCTATATACTGGTCATCTCATTGCCATAGACCAGTCAGCCCCTCATCTCATAGCCATAGACCAGTCAACCTCTCATCTTAAACCCATAGATCGGTCAGCCCATCATCTCACTGCCATTTACTGGTAAGCCCCTCCTCTCACAGTAATAGACTGGTCAGCCCGTCTCTCATATTAATAGACTGGTCATCCCCTCATCTCATAGCCATTGATTGGTAAGCCCCTCATGTCATTGACATACACCTGGCAACCCCTCATCCCACAGCCATATACCAAATTTTAAGAGGGTGGGAACGTCTCTATCAACCCCCAATAAAATATTAAGTATTTAATCATGTTTTTAGGAATAGCCTAAAAAATGGATTTTGAGCGAAGCGAGAAATCTATTTTTGGGTGAGATAGCCATGACGTCCTGATGGAAGGTTCCTTCAGTAGCTTCCTAGGGTATATTTAACTACTCTGGATATTCCCAGAGAATTAAACTAAAGGTTATCACAGAATTCTAACATCTGGTGCGAGTACCCTAAAGGTTTCCCTCTAGGATATCGTATATCAACAGGGGACGCATGTATTAACACGCCACATAGCTATCTACACCCCATATAGAGTTAACACTTCGATATGAAAAGGTGGCTGAGTAACTGAGGAGCCGTTCCAAAGTTACTCTCATCCGTGGCTGCTTTTGGTACTCGAGACGTAAACAAACGGGCGCCATTGCCAAATGACGTCACGTCCGTCCTCATCCTGACCTCAGCTTCTGCTAATCTCCGCGATAGTGCAGGTCAGGGAGGGGCCTCAAAAGGCTGAACTAGAATAGACGGGAGGGTCCATCAGGACGTCATGGCTATCTCACCCAAAAATAGATTTTTCGCTTCGCTCAAAATCCGTTTTTTTGGCACAAGCCATGACGTCCTGATGCAAGTGTACCAGAGAATTAATGTATTGTGGAATTTTTCCCCTTTTAATCCAAGTGCCAAGGGCTTCGAACAGTATTATAGAACATGTCCTTACCAGAGATTCTCTGATGAACTAGCTTCCTGCCCCCCTGGCAGGGAAGTCCTGGTGGACAATAGGAACATCTCGAAGAGATCATTGAAGAGCTACTCACCCGGAGGAGAGTTCACGCTGGACTCGGAGACAAGACAAAGGTTAATATTCGGGAAGGAATATTATCAAGCGTAGGTAAGTAAATAACATTTACTACTCCCCCTGGAGGAGAGATCGTTTTGGTCTCGGAGACAAGACAAAGGTTAATATTCGAATAGGAATATTATCAAGGCATAAGTGAGCATATAACATAATTACTTATATTATTCTTCTCATTCTTCAGGAAAAAGGGTAAATGAGACTATAACAATCGTATATTTCTTGATAAAGAATATGAGCGAAGAGAGACGCACATGGAATAAAATAGACATTTTATTTCTAGGATTGCAGATCATTATGGCAGTAATTACAATAATGAATATAGAGTTTATTTACAATAAAAAAGAATAATGTACATAGAAAATAAAAACTTTAATCTTGATTCTGGAAAGAAAATTTACTTTTTAGAAACACAAGTTCCAGAGGAACGCCAGTCTTTTTTAAAATTCAAAGAAAAACACATCATGCCCTAGGCTAGGGCATGTGGCACTCATGTAAAGTCTATGACATTTCACCTTGGTAAGAACAGTCTATTAGAAAAACTAAGTGTCCATTAAATCACTATGTATCACAAAAGGGTCAACACAGGCACCCGTAGAGTTAAAGTCCCAAGTAACTCACTGTTCTATGCAGAGTTAAACAGCAGGTTTCATAACACTACCTGCGGCTGCCACGAAATGCTTCACTTCGTGCACTTGTTTTGCGTAGTGCTTGAAGAAAACGCGCGATGATTTCCAACCTGTAAAGCTCTTGAGGCTTTCAAAATCCATACTCTGGAAGAAGTTCAGAAAAGAAGCGACTTTTCTAGGATCGTGACCTGCAGGTGTACTGTCAGGATCCGCTCTGCGAATGAAGTAGGTGATTTTCGCTCTTAGTTGTTTCAGTGACAGGTCGCTACCCGATGTTTCTCCTTTGAAGAGTTGTCCTCCACCGAAGTCTGCAGTTCTTCGAAGATAAACCTTAAGACTCTCCACTGGGCATAGAGAGACATCTTCCTTCAGGGGGCAGATTCTCCAAGGGCCCCATCTCTTGGTGGGTAGTTCATTCTTAGCGAGAAACGTCGGATCGGGGAAGATGGTAAGCTCTCCTGTCTCTACAAACAGGATATGACCCTCTTCTCTTGATAATGCCACTATTTCACTGACTCGGGCTCCCGAGGCGAGAGCAAAAAGGAAGATAACTTTTTGAGTCAAGTCTTTCAGAGGGCACGAATCGTTGTCCAGGCTAGAAGCAAAATGGAGCACCTTGTCCAGGGACCAGGAGATAGGTTTTGGTGGGGGTGCTGGGCGTAGTCTTGCGCATGCCTTTGGCAGTTTATTGAAGATATCACTGGACAGATCAATCTGGAAGGTGTATAGGAGTGGTCTAGTCAAGGCCGATTTGCAGGTGGAAATCGTGTTGGCCGCTAAGCCTTGTCCATGAAGGTGAATGAAGAAGGACATACAAAAATCAATGGTGATTTCCGTAGGATTTTTTGCCTTGACGAATGAGACCCACTTTCTCCAGGAAGATTCGTATTGCCGTCTGGTAGATTCAGTCTTGTACTCCTCGAGGAAGTCTAAGCTTTTCTTCGAGATCCCAAACCTTTTCTTTGCGGCTAAGGAGAGAAAATCATGAGATGAAGGTCCCTGACTTTCAGTGATGAAGCGAAGACAGTCGACTTCTGTACTTGTTGAGAGAGAACTGGACCCGGTAGGGGAATCAGCGTGGGCTGCAGCTCCAGGACCAGGGGGTACCAATTGCTCATGGGTCACTTGGGAGCCACTAGGGCCGCTGTCCCTTTGAAGGTTCTCAGTTTGGAGAGGACTTTCAGCAGAAGGTTGGGAGGGGGGAACAGGTATATCCTGGACCATCTGTTCCAATCCAGTGACATGGCATCCACTGCTTCTGCCTTGGGGTCCTCGTACGGGGCCACATATTGAGGAAGTTGATTGTTGTCACTCGTCGCGAAGAGATCGATCTGAAGTTCCGGGACTTGGTGAGAGATGAAGGAGAATGACCTTGCATCTAGAGACCATTCCGACTTTATTGGGCTGGCCCTCGATAGAGCGTCCGCCGTCACATTGCGGAATCCTTGTAGGTGAACTGCAGACAGGTGCCATTTCTTCCTTTCTGCCAAACGAAAGATCGGAAGAAGTACCTGATTTATCTGGGGCGATCTCGAGCCCTGACGATTGAGACATCTGACTACCACCGAGTTGTCCAGAGTCAGACGAATGTGGATCGAGGGAGGCGGGGAGAGTTTCTTCAGGGTGAGAAGAACCGCCATGGCCTCCAAGATGTTGATGTGAAACGTCTTGAATAGGGGAGACCATGTTCCTTGAACCTGTTGTTGGTGGGAGTGACCTCCCCAACCCTCCAGTGAAGCTTCCGTGTGGATGTTGATCGATGGAGGCGGGTGTTGAAGAGGGATGGACCTTTTCAGGGCCTTTGCTTCTGACCACGGTTTTAAGAGTAAGCGAAGTCTGTTTGGAAGCCGTCTCTTGAGGTCTCTTCGAGCGATGGATGCGAAACGTCTCCAGACTCCCGCGGCATCCTTTAAGCTGTGCGCGAAGCACTGGGTTTGTCACAGAGGCGAACTGTAGAGAGCCGAGGACTTGTTCCTGCTGTCGTCTTGAGATCCGTTTGGATTTTAGAAGCCTTCTGACAGACCCTGCTATTTCCTTCCTTTTCTTCTGTGGGATGGAAAGGCGGTGTGACTGAAGATCCCAATGGATTCCCAACAATTGGAACTTCTGAGCTGGAGAGAGGTAAGATTTCTCGGCGTTTATCTTGAAGCCCAGATGCTCTAGGAACAGGGTGACTTTGTTGCAGGCTCTCACACAATCTTCGGGCGATGTCGACCAGATTAGCCAGTCGTCTAGGTAGGCCATCACTTGGATGCCCTGAAGACGTAGCTGTTGGACGATTGCGTCTGCCAGCTTGGTGAAGATCCGTGGAGCCACGTTGAGCCCGAAGGGCATGGCCCTGAAGGCGTAACTTTTCCTTAGGAGTGAAAATCATAGGTAGGAGGAAGCGTAATGATTCATTGGGATGTGCCAGTAGGCATTCGCCAGGTCTATGGAGACCGTGTAGGCCCTTTGAGGCAGAAGGGTCCTTATTTGTTGCCGGAACCTCTGCCTGAGCCCCTACCTCTGGGACGAAAGGAAGTCGTGTGTTGCTCGTAGGCACGGGTGAAGACCGGCGACTGCGACACCACCGGCTGGGGGACCAACTGAAAGGTTTGTTGCGGCTGCGTAGCCACTTGGGGAGTAGCGGGACCCGGAAACTGTCATCTCGGTTGACGTTGCTGGGGTCTGGGCTTCGAGGATTTCCTCTAAGGCTTAGGGCCATCATCCTGAGAGGACTTCCTCTTTCGGGACATGCCCCACTTATGGAGAAGGTTCCTATTCTTCGTGGCAGATTTGTCAACTATCTCTTTCACTAAGGTAGACGGGAAGAGATGCTTGCCCCAGATATTGGAGGAAATCAGTCTCCGGGGTTCGTGTTTCACCGTTGCGCTGGCGAACACGAATCCTCGACAGGCTCTGCGAGCCCTAGCGAAGCTATATAGGTCCTTGGTTACAGTCGCCAGGTGCGACTTAGCAAGGACCATGTAAAAGTCCGGGACTCTGGTATCCCCGGCCATGAGTTTGAGCTATACCTGATGGGACAGTGAAGCGGCGAGTCTCTCCTTCGTATCCTGTTCCCTATGAAGGAGGTGATCGTTCAGCCTTGGGATGTCCTCATTGAATTGACGACCGGCCACATCAGGTTCCAGTTTTCCTACCGTGAAGGTCGACTGGATGTCTTTCCAGTGCCTATCATCGGGGGGAAGAGTAATGGAGAAGGGTCTGCACTCCTCCAGTGCAGGACAAGGTTTCCCTTCCTCCACTGCCCTTATGACCGCTGTGAGGGCCTTTTCGATGAAGGGGAAGGTCGCAGTATTTGGCGCAACGAAGGTTGGATGCTTCTTACTAAGCGCCGGCATCTTGGAGTTAGTGAAACCCCGACTCTTCACTGCCTGAACTAACATAGCTTGGGCCTTCGCGAATCGAACACAATTACTTCTTTTGGTTCGGTCTCTTCCTTTGAGGCTGGTTTGGACCTGAGCCGGACGTAACAGTCCGGATAAGCCTCGAAATTTGGGAAGAACTCCACTTCTTCCAACAAAATAGAGCCAACCCTTTCACTGATATAAATCTTGCCAGTTGTAATTGGCATATGCTTGGCGTATCTCCATGGGTTAGCTTCCAAGCAGGTGGGGAGGTCCTTAACCGAAGTCTTTTTCGGTTGTTTGAAGCCGACGAGAGTCGTCCGGAATTGCTCCTGAGTCTCGCGCAGCTTCTTGTCCATGAGGGCTTCAAGCATTTTGAAGACCTCTCGAGTGGCCGATGGAAGAGGGTCCGGGGTGGCAGAAGTCAAAGGAACAGGTTCCTCTGAGGGTGCAGGAGTTGCTGGGAGAGCAGGAGCGACCTCGGTCTCCGAATCAGGGCATTCCACCTGATCTTCCTCATAGTCGAGCTCCTATCACATGAGGTTCTTCTCCGTCTCTTCAGACACTTCCTACATACGTTCCACGTTGTCGGAATCAAGATGGCACTCACGCATGGACTGTGCCATGACGACGTCAGGTTCGACCACGATCTGGACGGTGGGGATCTGATCACGGGGGACCACTGAGTCTTTAGATGCTTTTGGGAAAAGCAAGGCCCTCAAGTCTTCGTTGGGAAGGTACGGTCCAGTGGCGTTCTTCTGGAAGCCACGCACCCATTTGCGTAGCTTCTCCCTAGCAATGTCCCTTGCCTACGTAGTAGAAGGATCGTCGAACGCCTCAACGAGAAGACTTTTGCAGACTGTACAGTTCTGCAGGTCCCAAAACTTCAAGTCGCCTTTCTTGCCAGCGCAGGGGGCGTGGGTCCGACACGCCTTGTGCCCGTAGAAGTCCGGACGCTTCACCCCGCAGAAGTTGCTCTCACACTTCAAATACTCCTCCTGTAAAAGAAAGAGATCATGAGTACATGGAAGGCATAAGAATGACTTACATTACTCTAAAATTAAGAATAACTTAATCTAAAGTTAAGAATAACTTAAATTATAAGAACATATTAATGTTTAAGATTGATGAGCAGGAAAGGAAGTAGATACACACATACTTGTGAATCCCGCCCAGCCGGTTACCGTAACCTTATCCGTAGACAATTCCTTTGTACCCGAAGGTCACAATGAGGGAAATCCGTATGGATGAGCCAAGCTAGGCTTTTAACAGGAATTGTCCACAGAGTGTACTAGGGTTTGAGACCACTCAGAGCCCTGGGGGAGAGGGGAAATAGGATAAACCCCTTAGTAAATGTAGGTTCCGGCAATCGACTGCACTGAGATACACAGAGTATGCTGGAATTATTGTCATGTGCAATCAAACAGCATAGCCACTATCTTTGGATGGTAAGACAATACCTATATGGAAGTGGCCAAGGTATCTGGCTGCAACATATTGACTGTCGGTATGTTGCCGGCAGCCAGGGAAGGGGTACATGTCCCTTAACATCTCATGAGGGTGCCGGCAGACCAACGGCACACTGGAGGCCGGTCCTGCAGGGTGGAAGGCATCAAGGCAGACACACTGAGTATCTTATATGGATAAAACCACGGTGGCGACCGCCGGCACAGCGGCGGGTCGTCGGCAGGGGGCGGCGGCTCCGGCAGCCGAAGGCTGACGGCATGGTGAACCTTGGATCAATTCATAAGAAAGATAATTATATGGTTGTATACCTAGATTGCCGTCAATCACTGCCGGCATGCGGGTGGCAGACTCTGAAGTCAGCCGGCTATTACTAGGTAAAAATGAGGGGTGGGACGTCGGCGGTATGTCGACAGAAGGCGGCAGCCTCCGGCACTCGGAAGGCTGACGTTTTATGGGGGGAAGGCATCTTATGAATGAAGGTCACCTGAGGAAGTGGCTGTTATCGCCGGCAGTAGAGACGGCAAGGGACCGGCAAGGAGCCGGCAGGCGGCCAGGTGCCTGTGGTAACCCAAGGGAGGGATAGAGGGCACTCAAGAGGGGGGAATCCCCCGCCGGCAGGACCGCCGCCGGCAACCACCCCCATAGAACGCTATGAAGGGTATGTGCACCAGAGCAGCCAGCTCAGCAGGAGAACAATGTTAGCCCTACCACTCCACCCAAGGGAGGAGTTGTAGGACTAAGGACAGGGGTGTGTAGGCAGGCCTACACCAAAGGGATAGGTGGGGAGGGAGAAGAAGGGTCTTTCTAACGAGGAGACTCTGCATGAGAACGGCCACCAAGGTAAGGGAGAACGCTCCATAACCTAGGATAGGTAGCCTAGATCAAGTACAGTACTAATGTACTGTCCCAAACTATAATAAGACAGAGTCTACCCACAGAAGTTAACCTAGAATAGGAGGACTAACTCCTAGGCTAGGGAAGCCTGAAAGACACATCGCTAGTTGCAGGGAGGAAGGAGTAACCCAACCAAGTGCAACTGGGGAAGGGCAGGGCCCTTCCTAGGGTCTCAGGCATGACCCTAAGGGAGGGTCATTCCCTTAGGGTAGGCAGAGAAGCGATAAATACTCTGGTTGCAGACGAGATTCCCCTATATAGAAGGGAAAGCAAGTCTACCCAGAGGGAATGGCCGCAGGCAGGGGGAAAAGGGAACATATAAGGGTTCCTACATTAGGTTAGGAGGGGGTTGATACACAATCAACACGGTCCCTTATATGGTCCCCGAAGGCGAAAACACTTACATCACAGTAAATAGTATATTTAATAATGCCACAATCTTCATAACTTAACTTAGGAACACTAATATATATCATGCATGAAAACAAGCACTAGGCTGTCCAGCCTAGGGGCTAAGCTAGCGATCTAGAATGGGGTCGAACAATGACCGAGTCTGATGAGTGCTAAAACACGATATAATGATTCCTTAGCTATGAAGACTAAATAACTAATAATATTAATTAGTTAAAGGACCGGAGAAGGCTGTTCTGGCTAACTAAATAAAGTATGCAACGTGAACAGCGGCACCGTAAAATAGCGCATCCGGACCCGGTATCGGCACAGCTCTGCCACAAAACACAATATCTTACGAAAAGTAGAAGTTACTTTACGGCCAGAGCTTATTTAAACAATACTGGGACCTGGTACTCAACTTTCCAGAAGAAGGCGAGGCTGAAGGTAGCGACATAACGGCGATGTAAGCTGATAAAGAAATCACTTGGGAAAAATCCGACTTAGCGAAGAAGCTACAGACGAAAGGATGAGGACGGACGTGACG
The DNA here is from genome assembly GCF_036898095.1 of Palaemon carinicauda. Lineage (NCBI taxonomy): Eukaryota > Metazoa > Arthropoda > Malacostraca > Decapoda > Palaemonidae > Palaemon > Palaemon carinicauda. Next base: position 29,793,984 of record NC_090741.1, on the reverse strand, counting down.
TCATTTAACAATGGCGCCCGTTTGTTTACGTCTCGAGTACCAAAAGCAGCCACGGATGAGAGTAACTTTGGAACAGCTCCTCAGTTAAACCCTGTATCAATACTAATTTCGCCAAGGTTATGACTTATGCGTTAATGAATACCTCTGTCGGAATTCTGCTAACATTAAGCTAGAACCTGATTGCAGTAAAATTAAAAGTAATAATATTCAAGTATACCCTTATCCCAGCCAGACAATCTCCAATGATGTTAGGGTAGCCTAGCCAAGATGTAGATACCTGAAGTAAAACTTCCTTTGTATTTCATGATTGAATGTAACTAGAGCTGCTTGATAATGAAATGAAGTTACCAAAGTGGTGCCTATAATTGGCAAACCCCCGTCTACTTTATCAAGAGGCAAAATGTCTAGGGCAGTAAAAGTACTTATAGAATTATAGGAAACACAACTTTCCAACATTTGGAGGGCAAGAAGCAAATGCAATTACTCTAATCGATAATTAAGCCACGAAGGGAAGAAAGATTAAACTCCATACGGATAATAATCTGATTAATGATTGATCACACAAAGATATGTTATGTCATGGTCGACGACCAAAACATTTTTGAAAGAGTTTTCTCGGCCACAAAATATTCTATTTCATTTCTCTTTGTCTTTTTATAACTTTTTACAGTTTAAAGACGAATGATCCATTTTAATTTTGTTACTGTTCTTAGTATATTTTACTTTAATTGTTCATTACCGTTCTTGCAGTTTACTTATTTCATTGTTTCTTTGCCTCACTGGGCTATTTTTCCTTGTTGAAGCGCTTGGGCTTATAGCTTCCTGCTTTTCCAACTAGGGATGCAGCTCAGCTAATAATAATAATAATAATAATAATAATAATAGTAATAATATAATTATTAATGATGATCATATTGATAATAATAATAATTATTATAATAATAATGATAATAATAAAAATTATTATTATTATTATCATCATCATAATAATAATAATAATAATAATAATAATAATAATAATAACAATAATAATGATAATAATAATAATAATAAAAATTAGATTTAAATGGTAAAATGAGAGTAATCTCATATATAAATAAATAAATAAATATATATATATATATATATATATATATATATATATATATATATATATATATATATATATATATATATATATATATATACATATATATATATATATATATATATATATATATATATATATATATATATATATATATATATTTATACATACATATATATATATATATATATATATATATATATATATATATACATATATATATATATATATATATATATATATATATATATATATATATATATATATATATATATATGTGTGTGTGTGTGTGTGTGTGTGTGTGTGTGTGTGAGGTTCAGGGCGACTGGATTCAGTGTGAATGTTAAAGTAGCGGAAAACATCAATAAAGATGTAAATAAAATTATATGAAAAAGCGAGGGTACGAAGTTTTCATGTTCTTCTAATATATTAAGGAACTTACTTTGGAATTTATTGAAATGCTTCGATAGCACGACAGTATCCTTGTATTATAATCATAGGTCTGTTGGCTTTGAAAGCTCCCTATTTGAAGTTTTAATTATATTCTGACGATCACCAGACAGGGACATTACTAATGGAATACCACAATCTTAAAAGAGTGACCACAGTCAGCCGACTTATATGCCTAGCTCCAAGTATTTCATAGTTAAGACTTACAGAAGTAAAATAAACACCAGACACTTGATTTTAATTATTTCGTGAAGACGCGTATTTTGAAATTTACTTTAAGGGTGAAGCATTTTCTTAGCCTAAGATTCTAACTGTAATTCGCCTGCCAGTTATATACTGACGCAGCTCCATTACACACACGGGAGTGACCCCTGAAAACAAAAATGATAACGAAGTTTTTTTTTTTTTTTTTTTTTTTTTTTACCTCATCCTAAAACTTCTTTCTGACTGTTGCATTATGTTGTGTGTGCACATATGTTAGCATGTGCATGTGTTTTTTGTGTGTGCACATGTGTTTTGTGAAAGTGTTATTTTCGTGTGTGTGCACATGTGTTATCCTGTGCACGTGTGGTTTTAATGTGTAAGTGTCCGCGCATGGATACATATATAAGTATATGTATGTGTATGCAGCTATTTGTAATACGCCCTTCTTTAAGTTTATTGTAACTCAGTTCATGACTTATCAGTCACTATCTTAAATAGAGATTCTGAGACCCCTGTCACCTGTTTAAGGTAGAGGCAGAAAGAGCTTCGATGATGGATAGCAAATAGACATGCAATATCTTTTCTTGTCACACGTGGGTACAACCTTCAACCTTCATACTCTACAACACTTTTTCTCATATTTTTTTCTCAATATAGGATTTTCAGTTCCCCATTTCTTTGTTTGCCGTTTAACACAAACCTATGCACTGGTACAAATTAAGAAAATGGAAACATTCTTTGACACCATTATACACATTCTCTTAAAAGATAACAACAACAAATGCAGCCTTCTCTAGTGCACTGTAGGACAAGGGCCTCATACAGACCTTTATTCATGTCTGGGGTTTGGCCAATTTTCATTACCACGCAGGCCACTGCAGACTGTTGGTGGTGGGAGACTTTAGTCTGATCGCTCATAGCATACCAACCTAGTATGGGTGGCCCCTACTAGTACTGGTTTGCTGATCATGGTATTACATAAAGCCCTTAACCAAGTTAAGGTATCGCCAGTCAGAAAGAGTAAAGAAATAACATTATTCATCAAATACTTAGTCAATATCCTTTTTCGGATGACTGATAGTCATGAATATGTATGGTACTGATAAACAATTCTTTACCCAAAAGTTTTCTCAGTGGAATTACTATAGTTTAGCGTGGTGATGATAAACTTAGAGGTATAAGTTACCCTGATCTATACTGAACATAATATAGCTTCAGAATGACCTTTGTAATAGTGTATCAGTTACTAAGATCTTTTGACCAAAGATGGATTATCATAATGTTAATATTTCTGCCAAGATCTTACCTACAGGGTGACAAAAAAGAAAACGGTCATCGCCTAAACTTGAATAACTTTTGAGATAAATAATCAATTCCTTTTATTTTTCCGATTTATCAAGAAAAGTTAATGTTCTAAGAGTCTACCTACTTCGACCTTCGAGATGCCATGGACTACTGAGGAAAATACATTTATAGTTGAGGCATATTTTCGGTTTAAGTCTATCCAGGCAGCTCAATTGCAATTCAAAGAACGGTTCAGATGTAAAGAATTTCCTATCCACTCAATGATCTACAGATGGGTCAAGAAGTTCAGAAGCCATGGGACAGTGCATAACCTCAATTGTAAAGACACTAACAGACAATCACACTCTAGACGACCGAAATCATCAAGGACACCACACAACCTTGCTGCAGTCAGAGACTCTGTTGTCCGCAGCCTAAGCAAGTCTGTGCAAAGGCGAAGTCAGGAGCTTGGAATCAATCGGGAGTCCGTGCGGAGAATTTTGATTTCAAATCTCCACCTGTATCCTTACAGGATATAGATTAAACACAAGCTTACACCTGACGATCTGAGGAAGCGAGTGATCATGTGTCAGTGGTTTTGAGACAAGTTTGATGCTGTGCCAGACTTCCTTGACAATGTCTGGTTATCGGACGAGGCACATTTTCTGTCGGCAGGTCACGTGAACTTGAAGAACAATATCTTCTGGGGTAGCACACCCCCTGAGCACTGTCTGCAAAGGCCATTACACTCGGTGAAGTGCACTGCTTGGGTCGCCATCTCCAAACATGACATCATTGGACCATTCTGGTTTGAGGACGACAACAAGCGGTCTATGATAATCAACACCGAGCGATATGTCTAAGTGCTTGGCAAGTTCTGGACAGCAATTGGTCGACGGAGAGAAGTCGTCAGGGTCCTCCAGTAGTTCCAGCAAGATGGTTCCACCCCCCACACTTCAAACGAATTATTGGCATGGCTACAGCATCGTTTCCCTGACTGACTGATCAGCCGCAGGTGTGACCCGGAGTGGTCGCCTTATTCACCGGACCTGAACCCACCAGATTTTTATCTCTGGGGATACCTTAAGGACAGGGTATATGGAAACAGCCCCCAGACTATCCCTGACTGGAAGACAGCAATCACAGCAGCAATAAGAGTGATCCCAAGTGAGGAATGCGGGAGAGTCATCGAGAACTTTGCCCACCAGATCCAAATGTGCCTGCAGCGCCGGGGAGCTCATTTGGAGCACATTTTTGAGAACCAGTGAAACAAAGCGTTTTTGTTGTACAGACTTGAAACTTTAGAGATGTCTGCTACACAGGCTTGGTTAATGTAACTATAGTTTTGTGTCGATCTAAATAAACCTTTGGAAAGTTATTCGTTTTTTGGTGATGCCGGTTTTTTTTTTCTTTTTTTTTGTCACCCTGTATCCTGCTAAAAACTAATTATGTTTTTTGTTGCATATTTTCAACATGCAATCCTATATTTTATCCATTTGACTAACTTTCTAATAAGACCTTATCGTATATAGCAAGTATGTCAGTTGAGACCTTCAATACATACTACGAGGAATAAGATTGTGATGCAGTTGTAGGCTTCTTTTCGGCCATTTCCTCAATTGTGTCATCAAGAGGGATGAGATTGTATTGATAAATGTAAATGTGACTAGCCCTGCCGACACCTGAGCCAAACAAGGAGCAAGTGCCCTCTGTGTGGGGCAGGTAATGGTGATCAAGTGACATTTCTATGGAAGAAGTAAAGGTAATCAAGTGTAGGGGAGAAGTAACAGAGATCAAAGACCATCTGTAGTTGTGAAATAAGGGTGATCAAGAGCCATTTCTATGGGAGACGTAATGGTGTTCTAGTATCATCCGTAAGGGAGAAATAATGCTCATCAAATACCAATTGTAGGAAAAAATCAATGGTGATCAAATACCACCTGTAGGAGAAAAATAGTGCCAATTGATTTTATATAAATAGTTCTGTATATTATTTACTTTACGGCTACAGGATGCCATGCACTCACGAAGCCTGGAGATCCATCTGTAGTTAATCATCCGTATTCTTCTTCAATCACAGGGTCAACTACTGAACAGTAATTGTTCGGTGGCTACTTTCCACTTGATCGAAGAAACTCTTTAACTATGGTGAGCAGCTTCTCTAGGACAATCCAAAATCAAACCATTGGTTTCCACTCTTACGTCATGCCATAGTCTCTGTACCATGATCTTGCCCTGTCTTGGGATAGAGTTCTCTTGCTTGAAAGATTTTATTGAAAGAATGGAGATAATAGATCTAGAATTCATTAAAGGTTGGAAAAGGAAGCTCTAGAATACCTTAAAAAGACAGATAGCTTAAGAATTTATTAAAGGGGTAGAAACAGTATCTCTTGAATTCATTAAAAAGTATGGAAACAAAAGTTCTAGAATTTATTAAAGGTTGGAAACAGTAGCACTAGAATTTATTAAAAGGGGGGAGACAGTAATTCAAGAATTCATTGAAGGGGTGGAAACAGTAGCTAGTACAGAGGTCTTTATCAGGCCAGTATATCACGAATGCTAAAAATATCAAGACTGGAGAAAATTATGATAAGTATGATAACAGGAGGGAAAAATCAGGAAAAGGTTAATTCCATTTCTACTACAGAACAAAGCAATGATCCTGCAGAAGCTTTTAAAAGCTGCTGTGGATTTGATTTCTGTTTAGTTCTACTCTGGAAGTTACGTAGAGAGGGTGTCTCTACTCTCAGTTTTTCTTATTGCTCTTTTAAGGTATTTCAATCTCTACTTTCCTGGTGAATTTCAGCATCGTTCCAAGGAAAAACAGAGGCCGATCAGGATGAGTAAAAGGCAATTGATTGTCTATTCTATTGTGTTAGTTCTCAGAAGTTAATTATTTAGAACAATTCTTTACTAGCCATGTATCATAGTTGATAAAGCTATCTTTTTGAATTTTTCTTTATCTTTTGGGCCCTGTATCAAATTTCAGCAATCTATGATTCCTTCAGTTTTGCCGTGGATATCTGTGTGTATGCGTATGTTTGTTTGTTTGTTTGTGTTACCTCGAAAAATAAACAAAGTCTGGTACTCGTCGTTCCCCAGATCCTGTGAGAATTTAGCCATATATCATTCACGGGAAACATGTGTAGTGTATTGAGGTAAGTAATCTATCAATCAATAGCATATTTCTCAAAAAGCAATGAGGGACGTTGAAGTTATCTGTTTCACTGTTTAGCCTAACAATTATTTCACTGATATTGAAGGCAAATTTTCTTTATGGCATCGCTGATAAGGACATGATTACAAAAGTGCACATTAGGGTTGACAAATATATTGTATGAATATATTTGTGAAGTTACACTATAATGGGTTGGGTGTGGCTAGATGGCAGCACATGTGACCAGTTCCTCGTCTTGTTAGGATCTTCTGAGTTTGAATTAAGAGAAAAAATACAACATTCTTAATCACTGAATTTGCAACGTATGTGTTTATAGAATCAATTATTCTATTTTGCTTCTGAGATATTGTCTTCTTCCCATATCCGTCCCATTGGAAACGTCCCTACCTGGCGTTTTACCTGACTGGGGTTGGAGTCAACCTCAAGCTCGATAGTTTCTTGTAGTGTCTGCAACCGCACCATCCATGTGAGCTAAGGATGTTTTTTTTTTGTAGGGGGGGGGGAGACTATAGGTCTACCTGCTGAGTCATCAGCAGCCATTGCCCGGACCTCCCTGGTCCTAGTTTGGGTGGAGAGAGGCTTGGGCGCAGACCATATGTATATACAATCAGTTTCTAGGTCATTGTCCTACTAACCAGGGCAATGTCACTGTCCCTTGCCTCTGCTATTCAAGAATGGCCATTAAACTTTTAAGCCTTTAAACCCACCCCTTAACCCGACTTGTCCATGCCATTTATCTTCAAGATTCATATGTTTTATGCATTAACTTTATCATAATCGCAGGATTACTTTGATAGTGATATTGAATCATTTGAGTCTAATCTTATCAGGTTCCTGGTTTGGACGAAATTAATTGTCTAACCCACAAGTCTTTATTAGATGATACGCGAATTAAAAAAAAAAAACTATTCAACAGATAGAAACTGGAGACTGCAATTGAGTTCTAGAATAACTATACTCCAATTTCAGGACAGAATTTTGCAAAGAAAGCCTTTATATTGTCTCGAGTGTCTTTGACTTTGAGAAGTTGTCAAACATATTTGTTCGAAAATGTCAACTACAAATAGTTCTTAGTTATAGTTTTATATTAGTGCAAATGTCAGTGAGTACGTAACTAAAAAGGAAGAAAATAAAAAGAATTAAGATATACATACAATGTGAGTAGCAACGAATTTTCAAAGCATAAGGGATAAGGAGAGAAAAGGCATCAAAATATTTATTAGTTATCTTTATAACAGATAAAATGTTTGATCTTTTATTTTGATCATCATGAAATATAGACAGAAATTATAGCCATTGTATCAGATAGGTTCAATGAGATTATTATTATTATTATTATTATTATCATTATTATTATTATTAGGTAAGATACAACCCTAGTTGGAAAAGCTGGATGTTATAAGCCTAAGCGCTCCAACAGGGAAAATAGCCCAGTGAGAAAAGGAAGTATATAAACTTCAAGAACAAAAGATGTAGACAATACGAAAGAAACATTTTCTATAACATTATATGAGAAATAGTTATTTCAAAAACTAAAAACTAAAAAAAAAAAAAATCCTTACAAGTCTCTACAGTATTTATAATTTATATATGAAAGGTATATTTTAATGTTGTTACTGTTCTTAAAATATTTCATTTTAATTGTTCATTACTTTTCTTGTAGTTTGTCTATTTCCTTATTTCCTTTCCTCGCTTGGTTATATTTGCTGTTGGGGCCCTTGGGCTTATAACGTGTAGCTTCTCCAGCTAGGCTTCTAGCTTAGGTAGTAATGATAAAAACAATAATGATATTAAGGATAATAATAATAACAATAATAATAATAATAGTAATAATAATTATAATAACAATAATAATAATGTTAATGATGATTATTATTACTGAAATAAATCCTAAAGAAACAAATATAAATAGCACTGAAAAAAATACTTTTTTCCTCTATTTTTTTTATAAATTTCCATAAATTCAAACTTGTTGTCAGTTGTGGATTCCGCAAAAGTGAGGTAAATTGTCCCTCCGGATGCTCATAAATTGTGGTTTATTTTTTGTAGGCTTTGTGGATTTTTCATTTGGAAAACTGCGAAAAAGGTGGAATAAATGTTTTGTGATTGTAATATGCATTTGAAGAGTTCTTTTTTAATATCTTACACACAGTTTATAATTTTTTTATTGCATATATATATATATATATACTGTATATATATATATATATATATATATATATATATATATATATATATATATATATATATATATATACATATATATATATATATATATATATATATATATATATATATATATATATATATATATATATACTTGATATATAAATATCTATGTGTATAAATACATATATTTATAAGTAATATATATATATATATATATATATATATATATATATATATATATATATATATGTATATATGTATATATACAGTATATATACATTTATATATATATACATATATATATATATATATATATATATATATATATATATATATATATATATATATATATGTGTGTGTGTGTGTGTATATATATACAGTATATATATATATATATATATATATATATATATATATATATATATATATATATATATATATATATATATATATATATATATACTGTATATATATATACATATATACATATATATATATATATATATGTATATATATATATATATATATATATATATATACTGTATATATATAGTGTGTGTGTATGTTTGTTTGTGTGTGTGGGTGTAATGTAATACCTAGGGAAAATATAAGGCAAAATGTATCACCAAAACCCACCACATTCTCATTTCCATATCTTCTTTTAATAGGCAAATCAATATCTCCATTTGGATCAGACAAACGTCAACCCTCCAATTTTCTTGAATAGAAATATCACTATTGTTGTCCGTTCATCTTCATCGATGCATTGGAAAAAGAAAAAAAAAATCTCTCTTTATTTACAGGTGGTCCGTCATGTCAATCATTTGGAGTCCCTTCCTCATTTTGCTGATGTCAGCAAAGGCGATCTCAGCTGCTCAGGTCACGGAAGAGTCTCACTTCTGTAGGCTTACTGGCAGCCATCTTGATTGCGACTTCAAGAACTATGATGATGTGAGTCTTCACTTATGATTATTTATTCTATTGATATCAAGACTTTGCCAAACGTTCCATTACTATTATTCTTATTATTACCTCCTTCAACGAAGTTTGGAGGAGAATATGTTTTCGTCCCTGTTTGTCTGTTTGTTTGTTTGAGAACAACTTCCTGGCCATAAATCTACTCAGAGAATAGTGAAACTTTCAGGGATTAATTGTTATGATAATACGTGGAAGTGATGCAATTTTGAAAGCCTTAGGTCAAAGTTCAAGGTCAAGGTCGAGCAAAAGGTCGACCGAATTAACCTTAACCTTAACCTCAAGTTCACACATGGTTGTCACACAGATCTCAAAGACGCCTACGATCTAAATTGATTCTAGGAAAGGCAAGCTGGTTTCTAGAAATAAGCTGCCGTGACGGAGGTCTGCACTCAGTGCTTTTCTAGTTAGATTATTATTATTATTATTATTATTATTATTATTATTATTCCTTGCTAAGCTACAACCCTAGTTAAAAATGCAGGTTACTAAAAGACTAATGGCTCAAACAGGGAAAATACCCCAGTGAGGAAAGGAACAAATAGAATATCTTTCATGCTTAGAAAATAATGTGGATGCGATGTCAGCACAGTTTCAAAGGCTAACATACCTTTGAAGTATTTCTCCATTAGTCTCTCTCTCTATATATATATTTATATATATATATATATATATATATATATATATATATATATATATATATATATATATATATATATATACTATATATGGAATGAGAGAATACATATATATATATATATATATATATATATATATATATATATATATATATATATATATATATATACACATATATATGTATATATATGTGTGTGTATATATACATACTGTATATGTATATATACAGTATATATATATATGTTTATATATGTATATATATACATGCATGTATATATATATATATATATATATAGAGAGAGAGAGAGAGAGAGAGAGAGAGAGAGAGAGAGAGAGAGAGAGAGAGAGAGAGAGAGAGAGAGAGAGAGAGAGAATTCTTTAGAAGATTCTTTCTTCCTCAGATTTTAGGAAAATTCTATAAAACAAAATAAATTCACCAGCTTTGAGCTCTACAATAAATCCTTCATTTACTTCATAATAACTTCAGGCTATCAGAACTATCTATTTCCCCTTGAAGACACCACTGAGGACCATCTTTATTTGCAGCAATAGCTTTCTAAGTTCCCCAGAAGTCCCATTGTGTTTCTTTTCGTTGACTTTTGAAATGACTTTTGTTTCAAAAGCTACGAAGAAAAGGATCTAATCCTCATCGCCAATAAATCTTCCCCCGAGGTAAAGGGATTCTGGTTCAACTCTTATCCTTATCGCATAAAATGTGTTGAGATCTTAAACCACTTCTTAGGACAATTTTATACCTTGTCTTTCCAATGTAAAGACATTCTTATTGCTTCTCTTTTCAATTTAAAGACAATTGATATTTATAATGACCTCCACCAACGAAGTTAAAAGGTTATATTTTTGCCCCCTGTTTGTGTGTTTGAATGTTTGTGTTTGTTTGTGATCAGTTTCCTGGCCACAATTTTAATCGTAGAGTAATGAAAATTGCAACGATTAATTGTTATGTAAAAAGCTGAAAATACATTTTGGAAGGTCAAGGTAAAAGGTCAAGGTCACGGCCAAGCAAAATGTTCAATTCACATAATCAGCCATAAGTTTGGACGTCGTTGTTACAGACTGCGGACTTGGTTCTTATTTGAGTGTATGAAAGTCCAAGCCAATTAATACATGTTAAGGTCGAAGGTCAAGGTCGAGAAAAAGGTCAAGAAATAAGCTGCTGCGGCGGAGGTCTGCGCTTTACTGAGTGCCCCTGTAGTTCCTTTTGTGTTCGTCATAATAGATAAGAAAAGTAATGATTAGTATTCATAGAAGGAACGGTTTTATAACGTCATTTACTGAAAGATTAAAATGAATAAGTATTCCTGAGTTATAATATATTTTGAATATTTTTGTTTTATCAATAATTCTTATCACCATCAAATATTCTGAAGAATGTATAAAAACAATTGTAGGTCATTAATCTTGATCTTATATAATGAAGCAATGGTTAGACTTTATCATTATTATTATTATTATTATTATTATTATTATTATTATTATTATTATTATTATTTCTTCCTAAGCTATAACCCTAGTCGAAAAAGAAGGATGCCATAAGCCCAAGGGTTCCAAGAGGGAAAAATACCCCAGTGCAGAAAAAACAATGAAATAAATAAACTTTAAGAGAAGTAATGAACTATCAAAATATAATCTTTTAAGAACAGCAACAACATTGAATTAGATCTTTCATATCTAAACTGTTAAAACTTAAAAAACCAAAGGAAGAGAAACAAGATAGGATAGGACGAAGAACAAGTTTTTTAATACAGAATTTAATTCAGCTACAACACGGGAATATAAAGAGCATGTAACTTGATCGGTGGTTTTTTATATTCCTTATTAAATAGTTAAACAACTACTGTACTGATATATGAGATAATGTGGAATATCTTAAAAGTCTTCTTTACTGGAGTTCAGTCAAAATGTATTTTAGGTAACTGATAACTTAAGCCCGTTATGTTAGACTCCAAAGCAAGATGATAAAGTGTTTTTTGACATGAGATCCTTATATACTTTGATTATACTGACTCTGGTAGAGAAATATAGAAAAATAGTTTTCATCCATCGGCCACCAAAAAACGAACATAAGTTCATAATTATACACATTTACACAAACTTTCACACGAGGAGACAATGTGTTGACGTTAAGAAAGAATGTCAATTTGCCGAGGTTTGCATTATACGTCCTGTTTACAATTTTGAATGACTACAGCAAATCCCAGGGTTAGCTCTTCCAACCAACATGACATATTACGTCATTTGTTTTAAACATGTAATATTAACTATTCTAATCATTACATTAGCTCGGCCAGCTATCTCAATTTTTTTACAAAAATTTAACAACAAGCCGAAACATGGTTATTAGGTGTGACTGGACGTACGCATTATTCTTTGTTTAACTTTAGCCATAATCAACTGAGGACGAATGTCCAAAATAGGCACATCAAAAAATAATAACAATAATGCATACAAAAAAGATATTACCAAAGCAAAAAGAAAAATGCATGATAAAACCAAGATCATATATATGGTACATTGCTAGCAAATGATTACATGGTACCAAAAAACAAAATAAATTCTGACTTACATATGATTCGGTAACTTGATAAAGAATAATTGTTACCTTTGTCAGAAACAAGATACTCAATTTTTAGTGCACAAACACGAATTCCTGGTACGTACACGTACCACGGTTTCGTACATATATATATATATATATATTTATATATAGGGCTGATATATTTTATTAGATGCCCATAGATTCTGTTATATATTTTATTATATTTTTTTTTTCTCTTTGCTTTTTTAACATTCTGGCTTATATATTTTTATTAGATGCCGAGAGAAAAAAATGATTTATATCCTTTTTTATTTCATTTATTTTTTAAATGTTGTTTTAAATGTATTTTTAACAATGCAAATGTAGAGAATTTCTTTAATTACATATTACTAGCGTACTAATCAGCTTTTCATACAAACATCTTCCCGACAAATTACTCCCTTAGCGAATGAGGTGGCCACTCAAACAGCTTTGAACTGGATTAAATAGGGGGTATTGTCAGGGCTATGGAACTCATTCCTTTGTAGCTGCTTGCTGTGCCGTAACCTACGCCAAACAAGGATGTTCACGGCGATAAATATCATCACCGTGAAACACAAACTAGCCAGTATTATGGGGTGAAGAATTTCTTCATAAGTCGGTGACAGGTGGTCCTTTTCGGTAAGTTTCATCAACCGCTTTGCCACACGGCCGTTGTATGGGAGAGGAAGTGCTGGCATTGTAGAGGTCCACGTGAAGTTCGCGAAGTAGGCTCGTTCTCTGATGATTGTCCGTAGGCCAGTCACCATGGAATTCGGGGAAGTCCCGATACAACCATCTGCTGCGACGAAGATGTGGGTGAAGGATGTGGATCCGTCAGGGCATGATACATTGAAGCCGTCCTTGTCGTATCGTATCCACGAGCCATTATTTAGTCTGCAATTGAATTCTTTATTGTCAAAGGGATAAAGCTTATCCAGACAATTTTCACTTGTATGGGAGAGAGCACTGTCTAGCACTAAACCTAACTCGCATGAATCCATTAAGTTTTTACGGAATTCAAATGAGTCAGCTGTACATATTTTTCTATCCATTGCGTCTGAACAGTGAGTTAATTGATTTAAGTCTTTAATGACCGTATATGTTTCCTTGTCTGGGGAAATCAATACGTGTCCTGTCAAACTGGATATTACTGGATTTGAGTGATTCGTCATGAAAGTCGGAAATGGTGATATCCTGTAAGATTGCCAGGCATCAGAAGAATCAAAGGGAATTGTAATCCTAATCCTGTTATTATCTACGTTTACTGTAATTAGGCTGTAATAAAATTCTAACCTATGTTCGTCTAACAAAGGAACATAGCCTAGTTTATCCCTTCCGTTCTCCAGAACTAATTTTAAGTAACGTATAGGCAACAAATGGGGCGACAATACACCTTTAGTTGCTAACGTGATAGCTTCTACATAATCCTTGGATTTCTCAATGAAATGTGCAATTCTGTTATGTATGTGATCTATCTTTGAATCATAATACGTTAATGTTGCCAACAAATCCTGTACTTCCATAATTTGAACGATATTATCTGAATGTTCATTTAACAAATCCATAATTTTATTGATTGAAGCTAACTGATCCCTTAGTTCTGACATAATCAATTCATCTTTATGAGTCAAGAACTCAATTTTCTTATTTTGATTACTAATTTTAAGACGATTGGAAATTCCTAAACCTAAACTTGCAACAGACCCAAAGATGCTTAATGCAGCATAAATGAACGGATTCCGTCTTTCTTTATGTTCGTGTCCTACAGTCCACATCAAAAGATCATAAGCCAAAGATCCTGTCTCGCCAGTCTTATTTTTCAAGTCATCAGATAGCATCTCTGCAACTTTTAATGTTGATCCAAGCAAACTCTTAGTAGTCAAATGAAAATGTCTTCTATGCAACTCATCCAATGATGCAGAAAACCTTGAAATGGCGGTTCTTAAGCTAGTGACATCATTCTCTTGAAGAAAAATTGCTTGCATATGCACTTCGACAATTACGTTGGTTGATGTAATAAAAATGTCTTCTTGTCTTTCAACTATATTGCCATATTTAAAATATATATTTTTAGTCTTAGAACTCATCCCATACGAGGAAAATGTCTGAGCGAACAATATCACTCCCAACAACAAAAAATTCATCTTGGAAACCTGTAACGAGAAAAAATATATGTAATTACTCCTGTATTAAAAAGAAAACTTTTAGTCACACAAAATAAAATTTTTCCTCACTTCTTTTCCTCTCTTTTCTTTTTAATTTCTTATGTGAGACAATGGTACTATTCTCTCATCCGTGGGTTGGGCTACGTTTTGAATTCTAAACCTATTGGCCGTTAATGTTTCCAAAATGTTAAATGGGCCTTCAAACTTAGGTGTTAGTTTATAGTTGAGCCCTTTTCTGACATTGATTTGAATATAGATGTTATCACCCACGGTATATGTTTTATTATTATTATTATTATTATTACTATCCAAGCTACAACCCTAATTGGAAAAGCAAGATGCTATAAGCCCAGGGGCTCCAACAGGGAAAAATAGCCCAGTGAGGAAAGGAAATAAGGAAATAAATAACTGAAGAGAACAAATTAACAATAAATCATTCTAAAAAAAGTAATGTCAAAAGAGATATATCATATATAAACTATTAACAACGTCAACAACAAATATGTCATATATAAACTATAAAAAGACTCATGTCCGCCTGGTCAACAAAAAAGCATTTGCTCCAACTTTGAACTTTTGAAGTTCTACTGATTCAACAACCCGATTAGGAAGATCATTCCACAACTTGGTAACAGCTGGAATAAAACTTCTAGAGTACTGCGTAGTATTGAGTCTTATGATGGAGAAGGCCTGGCTATTAGAATTAACTGCCTGCCTAGTATTACGAACAGGATAGAATTTAGTTGGTTTCGCTATTTTATCATGATTCCTTTTCATTATGATTTGTGATTCTTCTAAATTCTTTCGAAGGATATCATATCGACTTATACTTGCATTTATACATTCTTTTAAAGGATTTGATAGATTAGTTGTAGGCGTTAATACATGGAAAGGTGTTCTAACTGGGGTACCATACAATGCTTCATGCGGTGACATTTTAATTGATATATGATATGAATGATTCAGAGTACTCAGTGCCGCCGGTATTGCAATATCCCAGTTGGGGTCTGATCCCCCTAGTGTTACCCTCAATATATTTAATATCTTCCTATTTGCTCTATCCACTAGCCCATTCGACTCTGGGTGATATATCATGGTATTAATCTTCTTTATGTTGAGGAATTCACACAATGAGGTAAGAAAGTGATTATTAAATTCACCACCCGAGTCTGAGATTATCATGTTTGGAATTCCATGTTTACAAATGTAACACTCGTAAAACTTCCTAGCGCATTCAATCGCAGTTTTAGTTTTAAGCGCTATTAGTTCTGTATATCGAGTTAAAGCATCTATAATTACTAAGAGGTGCTTATTTCCTCTGTCTGACTCGTAAAATCCTGTTAACAAATCTAACTTTGTTTTCCTGACATGTGCGACAATTAGCTATGTGTCTTTTTATATCTGTAAGCATTGTATGCCAATAAAACAATGATTTGGCTTTCTGTGACATTAATGAGAACCCAGGGTGTCCATGTAATGGATTTGAATGCAACCAATTCAGGACAGTGGAAATAAGTGAGATTGGTACTACTATCTGGTCGTTAGTTACATGTGGTGTATTGCGGGTTTTCCTTGTCACAGTCCTACACAGAATATTATCTTTGATTACATAATTCTGCTGCTTATACTTTATATATTCTTTTTCTTTATGATTGCCTTTCAAAGCATTTATAATTGTTTCTATTTTCTGATCTTTTCTTTGCTCAGTCTGTAACAATTCAGCACTCCAGCCTAAATCTTCTTGTTCAGATATTGTTTTTACAATAGGCATGGATGTTGATATATCTATTAATTCAGCTAAAGGCTCCGTACAAGATGACACGGGGTTGCGTGATAATGCATCCGCAATGATATTTGCTTTCCCAGGTAAATACCCGATTCTTGCGCCAAAATCTTGAATGATCAAATGCCACCGAGTTCGTTTAGGGCTGTGATTGAAGCCTTTAAAGAACTCTGTTAGTGGTTTATGGTCAGTAAGAACCTTAACGGGATAACCGTAAATTATGAACTTAAAATGCACTAGCGAATTAACAATAGCTAGTCCTTCCTTGTCTATTACTGCATATTTACTTTCGGAAGTTCTCAATTTTCGAGAATAGAAAGCTATCGGGAAAAACTGTTTATCATATTGCTGAAGCAATACCCCTCCTACTCCTAAGTCTGAGGCGTCTGTTGCAATGAAGAATTCCTTACCGAAGTCAGGAAATTTTAAGATAGGAGAACTACACAGTTCATCTTTCAAAGTATTAAACGCCTGTTGATGTTGCTCAGACCATATGAAATCTACGCCCTTCTTCGTAAGATCAGTTAAAGGAGCGGCTATTATTGAATAGTTGCGTATAAAACGCCTGTAATATCCACTACAACCCAGAAATTGCTGTATTCCCTTGACATTAGTAGGTATGGGAAAATTACGTATAGCCGACACCTTATCATGGACTACTTTAAGACCTTGGCTTGACACCATGAAACCCAAATATATTAATTCTGTTTTGAAAAACTCACACTTACTAATCTTTACCCTTAAGTTATGTTGTCTTAATCTCTGTAGTACTAGTTCTAACTTACGTAGATGTTCTTCTAAGGTGTTGGAAAAGATTACAAGATCATCCATATAGGCATGCAATATATCCCCTAACAAGTCTCCAAACACTATGTTAATCATTCTTGTAAATGTTATAGGAGCACAACGTAAACCAAAAGGCATCCGTAAAAATTCATAATGTCCCCTGGCTGTGCTGAAGGCTGTGTATGGGATACTATCTTCTTCTAATGATATCTGGTGAAAGCCTTTAAGTAAGTCCAAACTGGTAAAATATTTATTCTGACCTAACAAAGAAAAAATATCGTCAGTACATGGCACTGGGAATCGATCAGGGATCGTTTCCTCGTTTAGACGACGAAAGTCGACGCAGATACGCCATGTTCGATCTTTTTTCGGTACAACTATTAAAGGAAAATTATAAGGGCTATTTGATTTTCTAATGACTCCTTCCTCTAACATTTTACCTACTTCATCATTTATTTCATTCTGGAATTTCATAGGGAGTCTGTACGAGGGTACATATATAATTTTCTGCTTGTCTTTTAACCTTATTTGATGCTCGATCACATCTGTTTTTCCTAAGGATCCATCCGTAGTGGAAAAGACATCTGTATATTTAGTTAAAAGTTCAAAAATTTTCTGCTGAATTTCTTCGTCTTGAATGTCCTTACTGATTTTATTTTTAATAGATCGCAAAAGGGACTCATCCGCAACTGATTGAGAGTGATTGATTTCAGCAACGGTAAGAATACGATGTTTATAAACTTCTACATCCAAGATATGTTGATTTTTGTGAATTACTAAAGTGTTATTTAAATGATTACAGACTTCGATATTACATTGCTGATGTGAGCCTACTGTATAAATAGCTTGTGTGACAGACAATCCGTTAGTTTTCAAAGTATCGGAAAGGATTAATATTTCAGATCCCGGTAGTGTTTTCTTTATTTGCACTATTAAATTCGAAGGTATGTTTGGTTCGATATATTGCGTGCAAGATGATATTACGGGTGAACGAGAATTCTGCTGGGTCGCGTATATTATTTCTTTATTAGTGAGACAAGTTATTGGTTCTTCAACGTACGTTACGGTTACATTTGTCGTCTCCTTTTTATCCAAAACTGACTTTAAAGTATTAGAAGACTTATAGAATTTCCCTTTGATATACACGCCGTGCTTGGCAGGAGCTAAGATAATGTTTTGATTTCCCATAGATGGGTATCCTATAATTACAGCTGGATACATATTAATGTTTTTTACTACAACAAATGTATCGACAAACGTGCGATTACCGACTCTGAACTGAATATGAGTTATGCCTATGACGTTTAATTCATTATTTCCTATACCTGAAAGTCTAATTCCTGATTTTTCAATCGGAAAGTTTGGAAACAACAAATGATGCGTCTTCAAATCCATAATATTACGTGGACTACCAGAGTCAAAAAATAACGTAAAGGATTTGTGTTCTAAATTTACAGCATATAAGGTTGGCCGTAACTCATTTTGGCTTATTATTGTATGAATTCGTTGCAAATCTACGGGAGCATGCACTGTTTTACTTAATTCGGCCGTGTGTTTCATAGGAAAATCTATTGTCTCACAATTATCTGATAAAACATTAAATTGATTATTCAATACTATTGATGTTGACATAAATGACCTTGACCCAACATCACTCTCTTCCCCTCTAGAGTTAACTATGTGGTATTTGCTTTGCTCTGCACATTCTGAAAATTAGGCTGACTTTGCGAGGTCTGGTTTGACGGCCCAGGCTCAGCGATATTTGAAGAAGTGTTTGTTTGTTTCGGACTCTGAACTGCATTGACATTTTGTTGTTTCTTCTTATTGTTAAAATGAGGATTTTTCTTTTTATTTCCATATGGAACTGACTGTGGAATTGACTGTGTATTTCTAGGATATTGTTGTGTCTTACGCGCGTAACATTGACTATAAGAATGTGATGCTGTGTTGTGAACTGAACAAAATTTCGTTCTACAGTCTGCGCTTATGTGACCTTGACGTTTGCAGTTGTAACACGTCACTCCCGCTACTGGACTGTTAATTACGTTCACTGTTTGTGGTTTTGTTTCATTCTTAGCAAAAACTTGAGTTAACACGGGATCGAGATCTGGACACTTGGACATGTGTTTCTTTATCTGTTTATAGACATCCAATTCCGTACTTGCAGGCATTAACTTCTTATCAAAGCACCGCACTAAAGCTTCAGGCAACATAAGTGTCATGCAAGTTAAATACATTAATCGTAAAAAATCTTTCACGGAGATGTTATCGTTAGTAACCCAAGTGGAATTACCTAAAATGTCCTGATATTCGTTAAGCCTATCAGCTATGAGAGCTGCTCTCTCAATAACATTAAGCCGATTCATAGTGGCTTGATTAAGTGTATTTCGTAACGTTAACACTACATCCAAAGCTTCCTCACCCCCATAAATCGCGCGTAACCTAACTTTGAAATCATCCCAAGTAACTGCTTCTTGAAATGAAACACCTCTTAAATACGCACTCGCATCCCCCTTAGAAAAATCTATAAAACTTTTAGCTTCTTGTAATTGTACAAAAGGATCTACGATTTGTTTGGCATTTAAATGGGCATCAACGGATGAAATCCATGACTCCACATTTTGTGGCAAGAACCCGTTGACACGACCTTGAAAAGGAAGGATTGCTGACCTGGCATTTACAAGCGTCACAATTGGAGGAGGATTAGCCTGGCCTACACCACTAGGTCCAGGGGTAGGGCTGACAGGAGGAGCCATGACTGCTGTATTTTTTTTTCTATCTCTTTGACCCCTTTCAATCCTATCAAAATATCTATATGAGTACAGACGCCCACTGCGTAAACGCATATGTATAATAAAATTCCCCCAACAATGTTACTAATCCCAAAACATTTCCCCCCAAGAGTTTATGAAAGAAAAAGGAATTAGCACAAAGAAAGAAAAATTCTAAATGAGAATTCGGAGTTTCTTATAACAAAGTTTAGGAATTCACTCACCCCAGTAACAATTGACTAACGACTTGTGATAACTACACTTCACTGCCCAAACTGAAATGAATACAAAAACGTCTGTACTTAGCTTATATATGAAGTCGACACGTCCTCTCTCTCTCTCTCTCTCTTGATGTTTTGTTAGCGATGTCTCGTTCTAGTTTCTTGTTGAATGTAGTTCTTCCTGGATATGTCTTGCAATTGTTGAACGCCAGTCCTTGGGTTCCCTAGGATGTTGATTGAAGATTCAAGTTGTATACTAACATATGTTGATGTTAGCTTTTCCGTTGGACTTAATCAAAATTGTAGATTCTTGTAGATAATGTTGAGTTCTTGAAGATCTTTATCAGGTTTTACAGCTTTTATTTTGAAGTCTTGAAGATCTTTCTCTGGTTTTACAGCTTTTATGTTGAAGTCTTGAAGATATTTCTCTGGTTTTACAGCTATTTATTTTGAAGTCTTGAAGATATTTCTCTAATTCTTAGAGTTTAACCGCTGTCTTAGAGTTTAACCGCTGCCACCATTTATTGGTGTGCTACTGTCTTAAGCACACATTTGAGTATGAGTTGTTTTCTGATGTATTTAAAT
>NC_090741.1:29760609-29768109 GCF_036898095.1 Palaemon carinicauda | reverse complement strand
ATTCCATCATGTTCGTAATACTAAGCATGCAGTTAATTCTAGAAGTCAGGCCTTCTCCATCATGAGGCTCAATACTACACAGTATTCTAGAAGTTTTATTCCAGCTGTGACCAAGTTGTGAACGATCTTTCTAATCGCGTAGTTGAATCAGTAGAACTTGAAAAGTTCAAAGTTGCAGCAAATGTTTTTATGTTGAACAGGCTGAGATAAGTCTTTATATAGTTTATATATATATATCTGTTTTGACGTTGTTAATAGTTTATATATGACATATCTGTTTTGACGTTGTTACTGTTTTTTTAGAATAATTTATTGTTAATTCGTTCTCATCATTTATTTATTTCCTTATTTCATTTCCTTATTGGAGCTCTTGGGCTTATAGCATCTTGCTTTTCAACTAGGGTTGTAGCTTGGCTAGTAATGATAATAATGAAGATGTACTGTTAGTAGACTCATTCCTTTTTCTCTCAGACTTTAAGGTATCAACAACTTGCCCTCTTCATTCAGAAACCTGTCAAATTTCTCCTTGCTACCAAGTAACCAGTATCTGAAGAAACAAGTGTCTAGTCCTTAGTGCCATGTCGTCGAAAATCTTCGAATTTATTCAAAGAACCACCAAAGCTTCCCTCTTACAGATCAGCTGTCACTAAAGGTGAAGAATGCCTCAGACTTCTCTTATTCAGTTATTGCTAATGCTGCCATGTTTCTTATTTTCAAAATAGCTTAGAAGATCACAGAAAGTCATTTGTACAGAGAACACATTTTTTTTTACCATATTACCTGTATATTATATCTTAGAATCCACATTTGCCAATGGTTATACTCGTATAAGCGGATGAGCAACTTGTTGGAGAAATGAGAGCTTTGAGTTTGGAGGAAATGTCCCCCTAAATCTCGATGAAGTCACAGGCAGTAGGGTGACGGATTGCGTTTAAGACTATACACAAATTGTCTTTGGCTTTGACTCCTGATGCCTGCCGGTTGATCTTACTAGAATTAGTATGGACCGGCAGGGGTCACTTGCCTTAGTTAGATAGGCACTGCGCATCACAAGGAACTGGCTATCCCATGATGCATTTAGCCAATGAATCCCCCGAGGCCTATTGCGTCAGTAAGCGTAGGAGGAGATGATGATGCTGATGATGATGATTACATGTATTCCCAACCAAATAATAGGAGATCCTCTTATAACATATGAGAATAATTAAGGATTTGTATCTTGAACAAAAATGCTGGATGAACCTGCTTCTCGTACAATGAGATGCATCTATCTAACAATTCTCAATGATTCGAAAGTTGAATCCCAACATTAATGCCTTACTTACGTTGTTACTCGTTTTATTCAATCTGTGGATTATTTTTACTGATGGATCTTAAAGCAAATTTGATCATTACATATTAAGTATAATATAGTAGCTTTTGTCGCAGGTGAATACAAAACTTTTGGGTGTTTCCTCCTTAATTCTATTTATTCATCTCTCTCTCTCTCTCTCTCTCTCTCTCTCTCTCTCTCTCTCTCTCTCTCTCTCTCTCTCTCTCTCTCTCTCTCTCTTCCCGAGGTGTTATTCCCTTCCGGCGGACAACAGGTGGTCTTTCTCGAGGTATTCGCCCACCTGTTTCGGCTGCAATATTTTACCCGTTTTTCAATTTTTTTTAGTCTCCCCTTCGCGTGCGTAAGCGTTTTCTTTCTATTTTCTCCAATAAAAGCCCAGTTTTTGCGTTTATTTCCTCACTTTCCCCCTGCTTTGAAAATGTGATATACTTTACGACGCCATTGTCCTTTTATATCTATAGAAATTTTTATGCAGTGTGTACGAAGAAAAATGTCAAGTAGACTGAATCGTAGGAAATGGAGTATAAAAGGACAAAAGTTTTGCGTATGTAAACTGCTGAAGCAGATGGAGATTATAATATATAGATTATATCTAGGATTTTATTCTTTTGATTTTTTAGTAGAATAAAACTCCCTTGCTTATCTAATCGGAGATTTTTAGTATGTAGGATCCCTAGGCTCGGTTTTTTTTTTTTTTTTTTTTTTTTTTTCTTTTTTTTTTTTCATTCAAATGATCACTATTCTGTGGACCTCATTAGTATCTATCATGCTAATTTGCCTCCAGAAATATTAGATGTTTGAGCAGGATTAATGTTAATGTTTCTTTAAAGAAAAATGGACATATGTATGACATTTAATGAGAATTATAGGTAATAGATGGGTATTAAGAATAACAAAATGGATCCCTAGAGACTGCAAAAGAACCAGGGGAAGGAAGAGAAGACGATGTATTAACGAACTAAAAAAAGTTTGCGTGTGTGGACAGGCATAGAAGGGCCATAAAATCACCCACCATCATAGACAGACTATATTTTGTCAGTTAGATTTGGATGGAAAAAATGCCTTAATCATCATTATTTTCATCAATTATATTGATAATATTATTATAGATTGTATAATTCTTACTACCATTCACACCTCAGGATTATGTATGTAATCGACGGATAGGTTTGCTTGAAAAGCAAATGGGTGTTGCAGACTCATACACGCACAAACAAAGGAACCCCAACACCTTCTAAAAACATAACAGACAACTCACACGTCTCGAACTATCAGCCCAGAGCCAGGACTCCTCGCTGCTGGGAGGAAGGACGCTGGTGACTGGTACAACACATGAACATACGCTACCTGGGTTTAAGTGATGTCAGGCAGGGCAGTTGATCGGGACAACGGTCTACACCAAAGCCAAAGCATGTCCTTCAGAAAGAAGGCAACCGTTCTTACCCCCATACAAAAATGGGAAAAAGCAGGCTGATAGAAGAAGATTCTATCTAGGCCTTCGCAGAATATTATTATTATTATTATTATTATTATTATTATTACTTGTTAAGCTACAACCCTAGTTGGAAAAGCAGAATGCTATAAGCCCAGGGGCCCCAACAGGGAAAAGAGCCCAGTGAGGAAAGGAAAGAAGGAAAAATAAAATATTTTAAGAAGAGTAACAGCATTAAAATAAATTTTTCCTATATAAACTATAAAAACTTTAACAAAACAAGAGGAAGAGAAATCGGATAGAATAGTGTGCCTGAGTGTACCCTCAAGCAAGAGAACTTTAACCCAAGACAGTGGAAGACCATGGTACAGAGGCTATGGCACTATCCAAGACTAGAGACCAATGGTTTGATTTTGGAGTGTCCTTCTCCTAAAAGAGCTGCTTACCATAGCTAAAGGGTCTCTTCTACCCTTACCATGAGGAAAGTAGCCACTGAACAAATAAAGTGCAGTAGTTAACCAAGGCCGTCTCGAACTGTGTCCTCTACTGCGAGTGCGCAGGCTATCCATGAGGTTATTGATGACGTCACACCGCACCACGGTCTGATTTAGCAGCCTTTTTTTCGGTATTTACTATTTTACAGTTTGCTTGCAAGGAAGCTGGTGTTCAGTATTCCACTCTTTTCCTCCATTTCTACGTTAAATGGTTGTGTTAGTATGTTGGATGTCGAACCATAAATTTTAAAGACCGTTATCAAATTATTTAAGCACAAATCAGAAATAATTTTCCATCTAATCATTTGATGAATGCAGCATTGCCTAAAAAAGTTGTTATGACAAAGATTCAGATACTCTTTATGCTCTGAAAATTATACTATTATTGAGATAGAATTAGCAAGTTTTCCTGTAATGTTTATATATAAGGACTTAGGTCCTGCCAACGTTAGTTTATGGAAATCTTTAGACATAATTCGATTATTGAAAATCCAGCATCACCGATCGCGTTATTTGTGTCTTTGCTGATGCTCCGCATCTTAGAGACTAATAAGAAACAATTTCTTTGGTATTGGCTTTCAGCAAAGTGACGGTGATTTTGTCCACTGCTCTTCGCTAAGGGAATTTATAAAGTAAAAGTGATCTAAAAACATCATATAAACTTGGAGAAACATATAAATGTCGTGGCTTTCAACGTATGAATATAAAATCAGCTGTACAATTGATATTAGAAACAATTACGAAATCGCTTAAATATTTTTGTAGCAAAGGATTATTTTTAGATAAGCATTGGGAAGGAATAAATCAATTTACTTCTGGAGTTCCGTGCAATACAAAGATGTCCAGAAAATAATACGGTTTGAACTTACAAAATCAGGATGAAATCATCAATTGCACGACACCCATTAAATCATTGAAGGTAACTGGAAATAATTGTCTTTATTCATTCCAATAGGATTGGCAGTTTCTTGTGAATCTTTGCCAAAATTGTTAAAAATGGTAAAAATTATATTCAATAACTCATTTTTATTGACTTATAGAATGACTCAAGAAGGACTTGAACTTTTCCTTACCTTTTTGTGATAAATGGAAGTGTGCTATCAACATCCAACGTTAGATACAGTTAAATATAGTGTTAAATCTCATCTATTAGAGAAGGACAGTTACCTTATCAGATCAAAATATAATACAGATCCCAATGGCAAAACAGATAGCGTAACAGCTGAAACCTTTTCTTTTCTTGATAATGAAACTTTTTCTCTCTCAAGATAAAGATGACAAATCGCTACAATGTGAACTCAGGCTATCTGCGATGATATTTTGTTTGCCCGATGAATGCGAAAGTGAAGGAACTGATGTTACAGAAAGTATGTAGGGGAAGTCGGTAATTGAACACCTGGATGATGCAAAATAGAAAGGAGGTCTCGACTGTTTCATCGGTTTCATCGCTCTTCAGTTTCCCTAATGCACAAATCTTGGGTCTTCTGTATTAATGGGGGACAATTCTTGGACAGGTATAATTAGCAGAGAAAATAAGGAATTAGTGAAGCCATCAAAAGAATTTACTGATCCGATAAAGAATAATGAAAAAAAAAAAAATGAAAAGTTATCATGGGGGAAAAGGGACAAACATGGGAACAGAGTAGTAAAATATTTGCATTAGATATTCCAAATGTAATGGGATTACCACTTTTAGTCACGTATTTTGTTCGTTGTCGAAATATTTTTAGAATAATAATATTAATTAAAAGAAATAACTTCCGCAAGGAAAATAATTATTAAAGTTAGAAGGTTGTGAAATGTAACATATTTTATATTTCTCATTCCTTACTTATATATCGTTTATTTACTATTTCCTTTCCTCAAAGGATTGCTTTCCCTATTGAAGCCCTTTGGCTTGCAGCATTCTGCTTTTCCATCCATGGTTGGCTAGAAATAATAAAGATAATAATATAGAAAGAAAAGCTAAAAGAAATAATTTCAAAATGGCTGCCTCTCATTATTTTTGAACTTGGAACACAAAAGCAAAGAGTCTCTACAAGAAACTGTAAAAGATCAAACTATAAACAGGAAAAATAAGCAGCCATCTTTCGTTCAAGGGAACCTGCGAGATTAATTAAGTGCTGCACACTTATACAAATTTATATACAGTTTGAACACACTTATAATCTATAAGTCTCTCTCTCTCTCTCTCTCTCTCTCTCTCTCTCTCTCTCTCTCTCTCTCTCTCTCTCTCTCTCTCTCTCTCTCTCTCTCTCTCTATATATATATATATATATATATATATATATATATATATATATATATATATATATATATATATATATATATATATATATATATATATATATACATATATGTGTGAGTGTGTGTGTGTGTGTGTCTATGTGCGTGATTTTGTGTGTTTGCACGTGCTCCCGTTTGTATCTGCTTACTGGCGTTTTTCTGGACCAAAGTAAAAAAAAAAAAAAAGTAAATGAAGTAGGGTGCTAAATGATACGATAATTGCAATCTCAGTTATCTAACTTAAAATCTGTGCTATATATTCTTATTTCAGATTGTAATATAACTATGAATAAAGCTATACATTGTTTAAATATGGCGAGAATTTCCTGCCCCTTAAGTGAGAGCCGAATACTAAAGACCCTCCTGTTGAGGAAAAGATAGAAAATGACCTCATCTCATACTCACGTTTTCTTTGAATCAACCTTGGTATAAGAGGCCAGACTGGCACAGTGTAAAATCCGGACGTCGGACGTCGGACGTCCGATGCCGTCCGGGAGAATAGAAAATCGCTTGTATCACCGGAAAAGACCCGAAAATACACCTCTTTTTTTGTGACTGGTAATGTTCACTGATACTTTCTGTTATTTTCTGAATAAATGTTCGAAAAATATTGGTTTATTTTCATGTTATTGAGAATAATCTCAATCGGACGTCAACATTACACTATTTAACTGCCTGCTATTTTACCCTGTTAAGATAAAAGCCGGACGTCGCCAATCAGCAGTCACAGATAAGAATTTACCCGGCTGTAAAGTAACATAAGGAGAAAGGGCCTACCACTCCCTTCACCCTGCATTTAGTTGCCAATAGGTTTAGTATGATCCACTAACCAATTAAAATGTTTCCAACTTTAGCCAGACACAGGATACTACATGTAAGAAATGAAGCCTATTTCACTTCAAATGTACTGAAATTTTATCAATCAATTTGTTTTTATTCGTTTTATAATAGCCTGTGCCTGTTGCCCAGTCAGAGCCACGGGAAGGCAGTTGACAGTCTAACCAACTAATCCACCACCCTACACCATATTATTTCCCATAACCATAAATATAAGCAAATATACTCAATTGAAAGAAATAATAAAAAAATTAAGAAAAGGTAAATATTAAAATTAATGTAAAGGTAAATGTAAAAAGTTTTATCACAGACACAAAAAATTTCAAGAAATTTACAACAATGATATCCTAATTGGACTTGTATCAACCAAACAAACAACATGTTAGAATAGTTTATTTTAAAAGTTACATGAGACTACAAGTAGAAATACAACAAAAGCAGTTTTACATATAAGCATGTAAGTGTAATGTAAGTGTGAGATGATGCACACACAAACTATCCAGGCCCCTCTTTTGTTTTTTCAATGTGCTGTTAATATATCACTTAGTACATCTGTCACAAATCCAAGTTTCATTTAATAATGTTTTGGCACCTTTATTACTACACACTGGATGATACCATTTATTCAGGAAGCAACAGAAAGTATCAGTGAAAATTACCAGTGTCAAAAAAGTGGTGTATTATGGCGTCTTTACCGGTGATACAAGCGGTTTTCTATTCTCCCGGACGGCATCCGACGTCCGACGTCCGACGTCCGACGTCCGACGTCCGGATTTTACACTGTGCCGGCCAGACTATGTATTCTGATTAATTATGGTCCACATTTCCGGAAAATGAATATAGATGAAGAGTCTTGAATACTTACGGCATGAAATGGGACTCTTTGAATTTTATTTGGCACAAAAATTACTTATATGTCTTTATTTATTGTTTCTAAGTTAATTGCTCGAAGGAAAATTATATAAATGCAGCTACGTTTAGTGGACTGTGTGCTGTCGAAGAAAAGTAACATTTAGTAGACAGCTGTTCTTTCAAAGAAGAACAACGTTTACTGGACAGTTCTGTCAAAAATTAACAACATTTAGTGATCAGTTCTTTCCAAGATGAATAACGTTTAG
>NC_090741.1:29745609-29755609 GCF_036898095.1 Palaemon carinicauda | reverse complement strand
TTCCACGAACATTGCCATTACATTGAGTACCACTGAAGGCACTCTGACCGTGTACGTCCCGATCAGCTCGTCTCTCACCTTCGTCCAGAAACCCTACGCTTTGCTCCTTCACATCGCAGGTTCATCTTCTTGATCGCAGATGAGAATGAATTGCAGAAATAAGGGAATTGGGCTGTACACCCCGATGTCCAGTTCAATAATAGGAGACTTGTTTGGCACATATGGCAATTTCTGGACTGGCAAGCAACAGATTTATCTTCTTTTCTATGCAGGCTCAGTGAACTCTCCAGAAATATTTTTGAGTTCAGTAATTATTTTGTCATTTATTTCCACATTGGCTTAAGAATCCGGTTGAACTGCTGGTGGTTTGAAGTATTTTCATATATAATAATTTCCCTCAAATATTTTTATAAAGGTTTCTCAATTTTCTTCAAATTTTTTCATTGTAACCCAAAACATTTCAAAGGTTAAAGCATAAAGAAAATGCCAGGTATTCTATCCTATTGACTATAAATCATTATGGTTTTATGCAACAGTTTTTCCTTTTGAAAATCTTTTGTTTGCTACAGTGTATATATATATATATATATATATATATATATATATATATATATATATATATATATATATATATATATATATATATATATATGGATGGCAAAGGGTATGTTCAATTCTATTAACTTCAAAATTAAATCACTTTCCTTTTGTTATCGATTTGAGGTCTAATTGAAACTTCCTAGAAGTGTAATATCAGTCATCGTGTACGTTTTTTCATTTAAGGTATTGTTTAGCTATAAACTTTTTACTGCATTCGTCTGAGTTTTTTTTTCTTTTTTTACGTGAAAGCTGTTTAAAAGACCAACATAGTTTTTGAGTACTAATTCTAGATTGTGGACCTAAGTTTATGAATCTCTTATAAGATAAAGGACCATCTAAACCCAGTCCAGATTTCAAATTATTGGGGATGAAATTAAACCCAAACAAATCAGTGATTTGTTTTTCTATTGTTCTCATGGAGGTTATGTCTAGGACACAGTATAGATTTCAGCCATTTCTTTACATTTATTGTTTCTGAAAATTCAAAGGTTTGAACTTGCAGAAAATGTTTCATGTTGAAAAGGTAGACGTAAATCTATTTTTATAGTTCATATAAGAGAGATCAGTATTAACTTTGTCATTGTTCTAGATTTTTTATTCTATTTTGATTGTTCATTACTTCACATATAGTTTATTTCTTTATTACCTTTCATCACTGGGCTATTTTTCCATTTTCAAACTAGGGTTGTAGCTTAGCTAGTTGTAGCAATAATAATAATAATAATAATAATAATAATAATAATAATAATAATAATTCTCTTGGAACACCCAGCATTATTCTTAGCTTATAATTTTCTTTGAGAAACACATCTCTTCTTCAACTGCAGATATTGATTGATTTTTAGATATATTAAAAAAACGATTAGTTCCGGAAATGCACCTTTTCTATTTCATATAAATTCAATTTGCAGGAACGAATGACATCGACGTGGAGGGCACGTTCAGGTCAGAGGATGGCACCACTTTCGCCGTTCCTGGATCACTTTGGTGCTCCAAACAACCGAACAATGATGGTAAAGGGCAAGACTGCGTAGCTGCTGAAAGCAACACTTGCTATAATGATCGACAATGTTCCTATACCTATACTGGATTATGTATTGTTGGTAAATAAAGTCATGCAAACTCATTGCATCACTCAAATCAAGGAAAACACGAGTCAAAGTTTTGTCTAAAGGAAATATAGCTGTTGGTTTGGATATTGTATTTCAGCTGTGATTAGAATTAGAGTTACTAAGCTGATTAACTATGAAAAATAAATTAAAATCACATCATGATATTTATAGGTCACACAATTGTTTATCATTGCAAATTCAAAGCGTTTTATTCTTGTAAAGATTTTTTTCAAGACTACTCAATCCTAAGACTTTGGGTTTTAGATTCAAGAATATTTCTAGGTTTGGTATATGAAAATAATTATATGGATATTTTTTTTTTCAACCTTTGAATTATAAAACACAAGTTTCTTGAATTTTATCACTATAAAAAAAGAGATATTCACAAAATCATTCGAGGGAAACTATTATAAATGAAAATAATTCAAACCACTAGTAATTCAACTGGAATCATAAGTTAATGTGAAAATAAATTGAAAAATAATTACTGAAATCAAAAATAGTTCTAAGGATTAAAATCTGCTATTGTTTTATATGTGTACTATTGTTTTATAAGTGTGTGTATATATATATATATATATATATATATATATATATATATATATATATATATATATATATATATAAATATATATATATATATATATATGTGTGTGTGTGTGTGTGATGCGTTGTTCGGCATTTCTTTTTTTTTTTCATTAAGCACCACTTTAATATTGTTTTAGTTAAATAAATGTATCTTTCAATCATAACAGTGCAATCAATTATTTATAATAAGACCCTCAGGAAAGTGGGTGATGGTAAAATGCCATATAGTTCCTTAACTTTACTTCTTGAACTTGATGTACATTAGTTTTACAGTATTCTTCTACGTGGAATAATTTGGTTTTAAATACAGACTGGAACAATAAAAACTCTTGAAGATTGGAGGCTGCAACCGTAGACTTCTGCTACCACTTCAGCATTCGGGATAAGAAATCCATGAGTTCGCTGTGGGCGATTAGGGAATCGCTGCTTCACAAATGTGTCCACTCATTGACACTCTTCTTGGTAATTTCTCCTTCATCGAAGATAATATAATCTTATACCTCCCGGTTGAAAGGTAATTTGTTGGCAGTTAGGGAACTCGGTCCCTTCGTTGTCCGTCTTTGTAAAATATCTTGTTGTTAACTTGACATTTAGTTAGTGCAGGCCAACTATGCACAAGAGGTAGGGCCTCCACCATGACGGGGGGAGAGGGAGAAGGGACAACCGATTATTGCGGTTACTTGTAGGAAAGACCCCCTTCCTCTATGCCATCAACTGTTTAAGTAGCTTAGAATAAGGGCGTTGTAATTGCGTCACATCATGTGACTATTCTTGTGTTCTATTAGTCCCTTCTTCTGACGTAATAGTAACGTCATACATATGTCACTTCCGGTTTCTCGGCAAGCGAACCGGCGTGCATTCCATTTGCGTGAGTCACTCGATCTGCTTCCATCGTTGGTCATTGTTTTCATCTTCGGTAATGATTTCATGCGTTTAGACTCACGTCCTCGCTATTTATCTTCATCTTGATTTTTATTCTGCAAAGGTGTACAACTGGTATCTGGAAGAAGTTATTCATTAATGTATGCACTGATAAATATCACATGGCATTTTATCCATTTAAGCTTCCACCATTTGTGATGCGTTGTGTTGGCCAAGTTATTGCTATGTCTGCACTTTTCACAAACATTGCCTTTCAAGTACCCCTTCGCTCCAACTTCTTTTTTTTCGTCTCTTTCTCTCTCTCTCTCTATCGTTTAACTAACGAATAAAACTCACAAAATACTTAATCAAATACACATTTCACCCTATTCAGTATAAAAAATTTTTCCTTTACATGACATTCACACACACACACATATATATATATATATATATATATATATATATATATATATATATATATATATATATATATATGTATATATGTGTGTATATATATATGCATATCTATATATATATATATATATATATATATATATATATATATATATATATATATATATATATATGCATATCTATGTATATATATATATATATATATATATATATATATATATATATATATATATATATATATATATATATATATATATACACACATATATATATATATATATATATATATATATATATATATATATATACATATATATATATATATATATATATATATATATATATATATATATATATATATATACATATATACATATATATATACATATATATACATACATATATATATATATATATATATATATATATATATATATATATATATATATATATATATATATATATATATATATACGGGTCTGGGTCAGATTCCCGACAGCCATAATCCCGACACCCAGTATCCCGACAGCCACAGTCCCGACTTGCCAAAACCCCGACTTGCCCAAAACCCCGACAGGCCGAAATCCCCGACAGAAATACATACATGCATACAGAGAGAGAGACAGATAGATTTAAACTGTAAACCAGTGATAACAAGGCCTTTAATATAAATGTGAGTGCTTTGGTTTGTTCTTAACGTTAAATACCTAAGCAGCCTATGATAATTAGTGTTTTGGTGGGCTGTTAACCTTTCATATTGGAACTATATCTCATTGCTAAACCACCCGTAGAAATAGAAAAAATTTGCGAAAAGATTCCTTCTCCAAAAGGAAAATATGAAATTAATGTATGTGCATACCTGATGGTTAAATATAAAAACCGGAGAGAATCATACTACCGGTGCTGTGAATTTCGAAAATCTAATGACTGCATAGGAAGAGCAGTGAACGAAGAGCATTTACTAACAAAGTTTGGAGAGCACAATCATGCTCCTTGTGCAAGTGCTGCTAGTGTAGCAAAAATAAGAAATGCAATAAAAATTCAAGCAAAATCCACAAGAGATAAGCCGATCCAAATTATTCAGTCAAACACCACCGCTGCAAATCCAAGTATTATGCCATGTCTGCCTTCGAAAAATGCCCTAAGAAAGACAATAAAGCGGATCAGGCGCTGCGATCGTCCATCTGAACCTGCGTCATTAGTGGATATTGACATTCCTCCTGAAGTCAAACGTACGTTAAATGGTGGTTTATTTTTTATATAGAGATTCTACGGTAGAGGAGGACCGAATTTTGATATTCACTACAGATGCAAATATGAAGAGAATATCAGAAGCCCCATTTTGGATTATGGACAGTACTTGTAAAACTGTACCTATAATATTTTACTAAATGTAAACAATTCATGCACCTGTGGTACATGGAAATTGTACAGTTTTTCCACTTGTGTATGCTTTTATGACTGGGAAGAGTGAGGTCTTGTATAAACGCTTGTTTGAGGATTTGACCGACATTGCTGACGAAAATGAAATTTATCTGAACCCACAATGCATAATATCAGAATTGGACTTAGCGGCAATTAAAGCTTCTAAAAGTGAACGTCAACAACAAACTCTGTTGTTCATGCGCCACCAACATTTCCTCCTATTAAGTGGTCAGTACATGACTCCATGCAATCAGGATTTCAACGTAAGCAAAATGCAGTTGAGGCTAGGCACAAGATATGGGAAAACATTATTGGAGGAACTCATGTAGGTCTTTACAATATAATCGAAGAGTTACGAAAGGAAGAGCAACAAGTCAACAACCAAATTGAATGCATTCTTCGCGGGGAACCAGAACCTAAACAAAAAAGGAGGAACCTTATTCGTGAAGAAAGGATCACTAAGTGATGGAACAACGAGATCATCAAAATGTTTTAGATTATCTTCGAGGAATAGCCCATAATTTATCCCTTAGATAAAGCTTTTACCTTTTTAGATTCTTTATCCATGTCGAATATTTCATTATGCTGTGAAATTATCTTTTTATTATGTAAAAAGCAGTTATTTTTGTTACCCCAAATATATAAAATAGATTTTAAGCGCTTTGAAGTGAAGAGTAAGTCATAGAGAGTAGATAGCAAGAATGAAGAGAGAAAAAGAAAAGAGGTATAGTATTCTTGTTAATTTTACTTATATATATATATATATATATATATATATATATATACTATATATATATATATATATATATATATATATATATATATATATATATATATATATATATATATATATATATATATATATATATGTATATATAAATTTTTCGGTCGGGATTTTGGCTGTCGGGATTTTTTTTTGTCGAGATTTTGGTCTGTCGGGATTGTGGGTGTCGTGATATTGGGTATCGGGATTAAGGCTGTCGGGATTCTGTCCGGATCCCATATATATATATATATATATATATATATATATATATATATATATATATATATATATATATATGTATATATATATGTATATATATATATATATATATATATATATATATATATATATATATATATATATATATATATATATATATATATATATATATATATATATATATATGCGTAAAAATTACAGGAAAACGTGATGCTCAGATGCAGAAGACCCACAGGGAAAATGAATATACGAAATATACGATTAAATCCTAACTAGTTTCGTGACACTTCTTCAGAATCTTTGAAAACAACTTGAATATTGGTCATGGAATGTATAAACTCGACGCCTTTATATGTAAAGAGATTTGTAAGCTATATAAAATAAACTTTAACCACCTAATGTAAAACTGAATGTATTGTCAATAGGTAACGTCACTCTGAAACTAATATTTAGACTTAAGCTACCATCCATTAAAGGGTACAATTATTTTATATAGTATACATAAGTACACTGGCACTATATAGTGTTATGGTAGATATAAGTATTGATATATACGTGATTATATGTTTTTGGTAATAATGCTGTATGTGCATATATATATATATATATATATATATATATATATATATATATATATATATATATATATATATATATATATATATATATATAATGAAAAAGTGAAGAATGCTCAAAGTACCTATCTTTATGGAGCTAAAAAACTGAGCGACGTTGTCTGATTTGGAAAGGAGGACGTCCACTATGCTATATATAGAATTGTGGAAGAAGTCTGACCATTTAATGGGGGCACAAGCTGTGTGATTACTAACGACTCCAAAACAGAGAGAGAATAGTCATTGGGCGCTTGGGTGACAATGCGAAAATCCTTATATGAAAATGATGTTTTACATTTATTACATTATTCTCGTATGTTGGAAAATTCTTTCGTTTTCAAAGTACATCCCGTACGGTGACTGACTCCGAGATGAGAATCGATTCTGACTTTGAGCAATCTTTTTGTGGCTCTCACGTATTTCACGGTCTTACACACACACATATATATATATATATATATATATATATATATATATATATATATATATATATATATATCTGTGTATATATATATATATATATATATATATATATATATATATGTGTGTGTGTGTGTGTGTGTGTATGTGTGTTATTTGTTTTTTGATATTTCTGAGTATTTCTTAGTGTAGTCCTGTACACTGATCAGCAGAAATTGCATTCTGATATGGATAATTTTTCTCTCTTTCAATCATATGTAATTTAGATAACGAAAATATTCCCTCCTAAGAATTCTTTACAATGACGGGATGTGAACTTCTTTAGGAAGGAGATTTATGGACTGATAACATCCCAGGCTCTTTGTACCTTTAGTTCTTATGTGGAGATATGGAAAATATATTTCAACTCTTATCCCAAAAAGAAAATATTAGAGCAATTCATGAATACAGTTTTATTATGATTTTAATGATGAAATTTATCTAATATTAAATGAGCAGTATAATCTTGAATGGTTTAGACATGAGAATTTTCCATAGATGTTAGTAATTTATAGAAAATGTAAAATGGTTTTTACCAATAGTCAGCTTGCTTTTTAAGTAGGGTTTAGAGCCCGTGTTTCACACAAGGTAAGGTAATATAAATGTAAGTAAAAAAGTGGGGTAACTTTTTCTCGTTTTTTTCTAACGCATCAAATCCATTTAAGTTTTGATATAGGTGAAAACAATTGTTTATACATGTCTTCGGAGAACACTATTTGCTGATGTTTCAAAAGATATACAATATTTACAATGCTAAAAATCGTTAAATATGATGATAGGATAGCTATGACTTCGGATTCATCAAAAGTGCGTGGGTTTTAATGACTCAAGTGAAGTCCCTCTCGTCAGTAAAAATACCGTTCACAATTCTTCACGTGTTGCCATCTGAGTCGCATCGCAAAGCCCATGTTGTGAATAGATTCCTCTTCCCACCGGTGTCGCTACATTAAGGGGTCGGTTGCCTTATGGGTCCGCTACAATACCTTCTCTCAAAGGCATCCTTTTCCGCCAAACCCCTTCTCTCCTTATCATCCTTCACCTTATATCGCCATCTAATTCTCCACCTCCCTCTTGATTTTTTCCCCCTAACACAAAAAAAAAATCCCGACAGCCAAAATCCCGACCGAAAAATTTATATATACATATATATATATATATATATATATATATATATATATATATATATATATATATGTATATATATATATATATATATATATATATATATATATATATATATATATATATATATATAAGTAAAATTAACAAGAATACTATACCTCTTTTCTTTTTCCCCCCACGATAAATTTTCAGCACGTGCACACACTATCTCAGTCCTGACATTCTTATCATGTCTGTAATCTTTAATACACCGGCTATTCTTGTTATTTCTTCATTTTCCAACCTTTTGAGGAATGTTATTCTCATAATCGACCTCAGCATTCTTATCTCTCTTGTCTCAAGCTTTGCTTCCTCTTATCATCTTAAAGCCCAAATTTCTGATCCAAATACTAAAACTCGTCTTATCACTGTACAATAAATCTTGACTCTTAGTTTGACTGGCATTATCGTATCGCATACCACTTCTGCTTCCTCGCTCACTTTTATCCTATTCTTAACTTCAGCCTAAGATACTCCCTTAAATGGTGTGGGCACTTATTGATAATGAATGGGAGGGAGGGATTAGGAGGAACCTGTTAGGTGGAAAAGATGGATGGTATGGAGAGACGTTCTTTAGAAGAGGATGTCTTTGATAGAAGGTTTTCAAGAGGGTGCTTCTGGCAACCAACCCCTTAATGTAGGGAGGACGTTGGGAAAGAAGATAACTAACTTTATTTCGCTTAGCTATCAAGCTTCCTTTGGGCAACTCAATGGGCACGATTTACAGGGATGGTGAACAGACACACGAACTTACAAGTAAAACTGGTGTCAGATGAGAGCTAGTGAATGGTAATTTTGAGTTGTATTTCAGCTTTAGATATTAAGGTTTCCTTCACCTTGATAAAAACCATGTCACTCCTATGAAACTCAAATCCCTCCAATGATTTTATTATATTAAACCATTCTTGTGCGGGTATATAAAATGCGGTTTTTAATCTTGCAATGTAAGTATTAGACCGTATTTGACATCTATTATGACGTGCCTTATCTCTAGCATTAAAGGATCGTTGTCCTCTACTTTAAGGAGCATTTCCTCTAGCATTTGAGGCTCTTTAACCTATTTTTATAGGTGCCAGAACTCTAGGAATAAAAGCTATTGGATATTTCTTTTGATGTGTCCTACTTTTAGCATGACATATGACCCCTCTTTGGAGGTGCCTTCCTCTAGCATTTGAGGTTCTTTGTCTTCTATTTTGAGGTGTCTAACCTCTACCATTAGAGATACTTTGATCTTTATCTTTAAGGCCTTACCTCTAGCAATAGAGTTTCTTTGACCTCTATTTTTAGGTGTCATACTTCCAGCTTTATAGGCTTTTTTTTTACATCTATTAAAATATCCTTGAACTCTATTTTTAGGTGCCCCACATCTACCATGAGAGGTGCTTTGTCTTATATTTTTAGGCGCCTCACCTATAGCATTAGAGGCTCTTGGACCTCTATATTTATTGGGGTAGAACCTTCTACAAAAATCCCCCCCCCCCCCCCCCGCTCTACAACTCCCTTCCAGAATATCCACACAAAAGGCAACTCTATCTCATGATGTAATTATACTTTTCACTTTAGTTCCTCCAAAATACAAGCTACTAATTTCAAACACTGCATCAACAAAATTTTATTAACGTATCAAAGGCTTAGTGCTTAGTCAATTTTTTTTTTTTGTTAAATTTAGTCTTTATTTCAGTTTAATGGCAATAGATAGATAATTTCTTTCTTCTCCATTAACATTTGAATATTTTTTTTTCTTCATTATCATATATCTCATTTTTTCTGCTAACATT
>NC_090741.1:29715609-29738109 GCF_036898095.1 Palaemon carinicauda | reverse complement strand
TCATATCTATTTTTGTGGGTGGGGGGCATAGGGGGTGGGCTGGTATTATTACACTGATTATATCAGACTACGCTGAGATTAATATTTGTTTTCTCTCTAAGTTAATTTTTAAACGTAATGAACCATTTACCTTGAAACAGGTAGGATCAAACTCTACGATGGGAATATTTCTTTATATGGTATGTAGCCGGTGTTGAAAGACTTACAAAGGAAGTTTAAAAAGAGCTGTTGCATACGCAAAGACAAAAACTGTTTAATATCATAAAAGCATTGAGAGAATTTGAGTTTCAGAAATTTTAGGGGTCTTTAACGATTGATTGATTTATTGATTGATTTATTATGAGTTATCTGGCACACTGAGGTCTTTAACGACATGAGGGAAGTCTTTATATCTGAAGCGTAAAGGCCATTCAAAAAATGCTTTCCTCTCTGACGCCAATTTTGTCTAAAAGTTCGGTCGTCTGTTCCACCTGTAAATCCAGTCCGTCGAATTGTCCAAAAGGAACTAAATTACTAAGCAAAATATTGCCTCTTCTCATCACAATTTAATAAAAGAACTCTTGTAATAACCTTTGAATATATATAAAACAGTTAAGAACAGGAAAAAATCTAACGTACTCGTATACAAACTAGTGCAAATATTACTACACTTTATCCATCACCCTGGTTACGGCTCAGTCTTCTGTTGATACAAATACTTCGAGGAGTCCAGCCTTTCTCTCACATCTCCTCTGTCCTCATACTCCATTCAAAACTGAGATTACCATTCAATTCTCCCCCGCTTAGGGGGTGTTAACTACTGCACCGTAATTGTTCAGTGGATACCTTGCTCTTGTTAAGAGTAATAGAGACAGTTTAGCTATGATAAGAAGTTCTAGAACGACACTCCAAAATCAAACCTTTGTTTTATGGTCTTAGTTACTGTCATATTCTCTAGCATTACCGGCTCTTTCACCTCTATTTTAAGGTGCATTATATCCTGCATTAGAGCGTCTTTTGTCTCTATTTTGAGACACTAACCTCTAGCATTAGAGGCTTCTATTTTGAAGTACATTATCTCTAGCTGAAGAGGCTCCTTCACTTCTATTTTGATGTGCCCTACCTCTAGCATTAGAGGGTCTCTGACCTCTTATGAGGTGCCATAGTTCTTGAATTACAGGTTCTTTGACCTATATTTCGATGTACCTTACTTCTAGCATAGGAGGCTCTATGACCTCAATTTAGTGGTCCTTTTCTTTCAGCATTAGAAATTACTTGACCTCTATTTTGAGGCACCTCACCTTTAGTATTAAATGCTCTTGGACCTCTATTTTGATATTATGAGGCGCCCCACCCCTATCATTAGAAGCTCTCCGACCTCTTACGAGGTGCCTTGCTTCTTGCATTACAGGTTCTTTAACTTCTATTTTGATGTACCTTAGTTCTAGCATAGGAAGCTCTTTGGCCTTAATTTAGTTTTCCTTTTCTTTCAGCATTAGAGGTTCTCTGACCTCTATTCTGAAGCGTCTTACCTCTAACATTAAAGGCTCTTTGACATCCATGTTGAGACGTCTTACATCTAGTATTAAAGGCTCTTTGAACTCTATATTTTCAGTTGTCATACTTCTAGCATTTCAATTTTCCATTTTTGACATATTTCCTATGACTATTTGGACTTGGCATCATCCACACAGTTAGGGCAATGTCCTTTTTAGTTTTTCTATATATTGTCTTTGATGGTGGCATCTTTCAAGACACTTATTGTGGTAAAACCTTCCAAAACATTCACATGTTATCCATTCCTACCTCTATGTTGAGGCGTCTTACTTCTGGTATTAAAGGCTCTATGAACTCTATATATGTTGCCCTACTTATAGCATTTAAATTTTTCATTTTTTTTACATATTTCCCAGGACTATTTTGAATTGGCATCATCCACACAGTTAGGGAAAAGTCCTTTTAGTTTTTCTATATATTTGTCTTTGATGATGGTGTATTTAAAGAAACTTATTGTGGTAGAACCTTCCAAAACATTTACATCTTTTCCATTCCCACTCCCACCGAAGATCTATAAAAATGGAAGTATTCGTCATGGTCTAACTTTATTTTTGACTTGAGTTTCGCCACGAGAACGCAGCTTAATATATATAATGCCATGTCTGAAGGCTTTGTCATGCAGTGGACGAGAACTGCTGTATTTTTTTATTCTTCTTTTTTTACAATTAGTCCTTCTCATTCTTTCTCATTACGATTTTAATAATATTTTCTTCTTTATTATCATATATATATATATACATATATATATATATATATATATATATATATATATATATATATATATATATATTTATATATATATGTATATATATATATGTATATATATATATATATATATATATATATATGTGTATATATATATATATGTATATATATATATATATATATATATATATATATATATATATATACATATATATATATATATATATATATATATATATATATACATATATATATATATATATATATATATATATATATATATATATAGATATATATATATATATATATATATATATATATATATATATATATATATATATATATATATATATATATATACGCACATACATTTCATATGAAGGACAGGGAAAGAGTTAGTTCCTGATATCCTTTTTATTCCCGACGTTTCACGATTCTTAGTTGATTGTCCAGGGTTTCGAATAAATCATATATATATATATATATATATATATATATATATATATATATATATATATATATATATATATATATATATATATATACAGGTCGGAGAGCTTCTAATGATATCAAAATAGAGGTTAAAGAGCATTTGATATATATATATATATATATATATATATATATATATATATATATATATATATATATGTATATATATATATATATATATATATATATATATATATATATATATATATATATATATATATATATATATATATATATATAGATTAAGAACCAGTTTAAAAAATTAAAAATTCCATTTGAAAAAATTAAAATCAGTTAAAGATAATTGAAAATTGAAAAGACAAATATACATTAGACCATTGGTTCCCAACCTGGGGGTAATTTAGCAATTTTTCGGGGGTAATGGAGGGGTGACAGAAAAATGTTAAGAATTCTGAAAATCAAGTAAGCATTGGTATTAGGATTAATGTTAACTTAGTCTTAGTATTTCAAGTTGTAAAGTAAACCTATTATAAGTAAGTAACAAAGCTAAACCAAATAACAATAAATATCAAAAACTAATATACAGTATTAGAAAAGAAAAAATATATAGCTAAGTGTGTGGTAACCCAAAAGTATTTTCGCAAGTATGCTTCAGGACACAAGTCACTCAGTAACCCCGATGACTCATCGACGAGTCCAGTACGCGTCACTCACTGCCCGAGTCTGCCTCTATTTCACACTGCCAGTTTCTCTGTGAGCATCAGCCGAGGTGGACATGAGCTGGTATGTATGTGTACTGCCCTGTGCAGTTTATACTTAGTATTTACCCACTGTTACTGTGAGTTTGTGTTATTAATTTTGTTAATATAATGTATGCGTGGTTCTTACGTTTTCAATGGTTTTGCTTGCATTAGCGGAGTATGCGAGGCTGTGTACGTTCACTATAGTCTCGCGCTACAAGATGCTCTTGTGCTGACAAGCATGATACATGCAGCCTGGCGAATGTATGCGTGTGTGCTTGCATCAGTGAACTTGTGTTAGCTGCCATGCGAGAAATTATGTACCTCGCGTTTTGCAGTGTATTCACGGATATTGTGTTGAATAGGTGTTGCGTTGAGGTTTTTCAGTAGTGGTGTACTGAGGTTTTGGTGTTGCGGATTTTGCATGTGATATTTGAGTTGTGTATGGAAGTGTAATTTAGTGTTTTAGTGTAACTGTGTATTCGAGTGTGTGAGTGCTGAATTTTTTATTTTATTTTTAACGCAGTTACATCCTTCCTATGCTGAATAAGCTCTTCTAATGTTATCTAGAATGCCATGAAAAACTGAATAATAAGTTCTCAGTGTTCACTTTTTTATGCATTTTTTTCTTTTTCTGCAGATTGAATAATAAAATGTCCAAAAAGCGAACCTACTCTGACGCCTTTCTTCGCCATGGCTTTGTGAATTTACCATCCGGTGGAGAGGATCGGCCACAATGTGTGATATGTCAAAAAGTGTTGACAAATGAAAGCCTGAAGCCATCAAAACTCTCAACTCACCTCCAGAAGTGCCATCCAAATCTTCAAAATAAGGATCAGGCTTATTTTCAGCGCCAGGCTGCAACACCGAAGAATATCCAGTTCGGTTCATCTGGAATTCAAGCCCAAAAGCTTCAAGCTGCAGTCGAAGCATCCTACTTTGTTGCATATAAAGTTGCCGAACAACAGAAATGCCACACCATTGCAGAGAATCTGATTATGCCTTGTGCATACGAGATGGTAAGCAAGGTATGTGGGGAGGAGCAAGCGAAGAAACTGAGTGTCATATCTTTATCAAACAACACCATCCACAGACGAATCGATGACATGGCATCAGATATCTTGTCCCAAGTTATAACAGAGATCAAAGAAAGCTCATATAGCAAATTCTCCTGGCAATTTGATGAATCGTGTGACATAGCCAGTTGTGCTGTTCTCCTTGGGTTTGTCCGTTACGTCCACCAGGACAGGATCAAAGAAGAGTTCCTATTGTGCGTGAATCTGCTAACAACCACGAGGGGGGAGAAGATGTCTTCAATATCATCAACAGTTTCTTTACCAAGAATGGATTGGATTGGAACAGCGTTCAACAGGTAGGGAGCGATGTTTATATAAGGTCTAAATTAGTATAAATACAATGAATTACATGGCATATAGTTATATACAGTCATATGCATGATTAACACAAAAAACATCGTGCGTCGTACCAAAATAATTAAATTAATACCATATAATTATAACGCAAAAGATAAGTAACAATGACTAACTGATGCAATCTATAATAATTTTTCTTTTTAATCCAGGTCTCCGTCGATGGAGCACCGGCGATGATGGGTGGTCATCGTGGATTACGGGGCCTCATACAAGCTGTCAATCCAGAAATTTCTGTAGATCATTGCATCATTCATCGGTACTCTCTTGGATCGAAAAGCCTGTCTGGTAATCTGAAGTTAGTGTTTGAAGATGTGTTGAAAATCGTCAACTTCATCAAGTCCAGGGATGTGAATTCGCGCATATTCAAGGAGCTGTGCAAGGAAATGGGAGAAGAGTATCAAGTTCTGCTTTACCACACCGATGTTCGCTGGTTGTCACGAGGCAAGGTTGTACATCGTGTCATTGAGCTCCGAAAGGCTGTTCAGGAATTTCTAGAAAAAAAATTATCTCCTTTTGCTACCAAGTACACTGATAAGGAGTGGCTTGTTCGACTTTTTTACTTGGCTGACATATTTGCGGAGCTGAACAGTGGTAATCTGCAACTCCAGGGCCGAAACACGACTGTCATTGATGCCTGTCACACTGTGGCTGCATTTCTGGCGAAACTGAGACTCTGGATTCGGCGCTTGGAGAAAGGAGTGATCGCCCAGTTCCCCACCCTAGACCAGTTTATTGAGGAGAATAGTCATGATACTGGATCTCTTCTACAGACCATCAACAAAGAGATGAGCGACCATTTGAAGGGGCTTGAAACAAGCATGCATCACTACTTTCCAGAGAGTGACCAAGAAACAGCCAGTCTTCAGTGGATCATTCATCCCTTCTCTGTACCTGATGAGGCCATTCATGATCATGATTTCCCTGCAAAGGAGGAGTGGATCACAATGCGAGCCAATGAAGCCTTGAAAATCGAATTCCAAAACCAAAATGCAGATTCCTTTTGGATTTCACGACTAGCCGACTCGCCAACTCTGTCCAAGAGAGCCTTGAAGTTGTTGGTATCATTCTCAACAACGTATCTGTGCGAGAAGGGGTTCTCAACTGTGCTGGGGATGAAAACAAAAAAGAGGACTCGCTTGAATGTTGCAAACGATGCCAGGCTGGCACTTTCAACCACGAAACCAAGAATTCCTCAACTAGCTTCAAATATGCAACTCCAACCATCTCACTGATGCTCTTGACATCTTTGGTAAGTCATTAGAGATGCAAAATGTACTAATACAATAAATAAAAGAAATAATCTCTAGTGTTTTAGTTTAGCCATATATATATAAATGTTGACAACATTTTGTGAAAGGGGTAACATGCTTAATGTGGCATGCTAAATTGGGTAACAAGCTGAAAAAGGTTGGGAACCACTGCATTAGACAAATAAGTGGAACCAACCTTGCAAAAGCGTGAGGAGAAACTGAATGTCAACAACAGAAACAAAACAAACCAAAGAAAGCTATGACAAATATAATTGAAAGGAAGAAGCTTGGATATTCAACGACAGAACTAGTCGTTTGATCAATATTGACTCATGAAGAGGTAAGTCATGGTTATTTGACACTTGACCAATGATGGTCAAATCTTTGTTGTTAATATTTAGTTTGCAAATTTTGGCAGAATTACGAATATTTGAATGTTCAGGGTTGAATAATCTGCATTTTGATC
The DNA here is from genome assembly GCF_036898095.1 of Palaemon carinicauda. Taxonomy (NCBI): domain Eukaryota; kingdom Metazoa; phylum Arthropoda; class Malacostraca; order Decapoda; family Palaemonidae; genus Palaemon; species Palaemon carinicauda. Next base: position 29,731,526 of record NC_090741.1, on the reverse strand, counting down.
GATAGCTAACACCTCTAGGGGAATCAATTCTAACCTTTAATATCCTTTTGGTATATCCAACGTATCCATCCATCACCACTTACTTCAGGGATAGACTTGCCTTTAATTTCCTTATATGTAAAAAATTCACTACTAAGATCATAAAATCGTTTTAACATTTTCCCTTTACTCAACCATCGCAGCTCACAGTAGTAAACCGGATCTCCTTATTCTGCCTCGACATCCTCAAGAAATTGATTTAATGCTTGAGATTTTATAAAGTTGATACTCGAAACTACTCTAGATATGACGCGTTGAAATTCCAGGGACTTGGCACACAAATTCTCTTGGTGAATTATGCAGTGAAACACCGAAAAATCTTTTGTCTATGTTCATAGAACTCAAGTCCGTTCTAATTTTAGAAGTTAAGCCAACCTTATTACCAACGATTGCAGGTGCACCATTTGATGATAAACAATCAAATTTATTTTTTTATTTTTTTAAATGGAGATTTAATTTAGCCATTAACGTTTTCAATTCTTGAATAATATCTTCCCCCGTGGTAGTGTCTTTCATCGCTTGAAGGCCAAAAGCATATCTCCGGTGATATTGAAATCATCATCATCAATTTCTCGTCCAGAAACTGAAAGTTGGGCTGTATTTGACACGTCAGTAATTTCATCAATAGCCAAGGAAAAAATACTTAAATTTAGAAGCAAGTAATTTCAAGACAGTTTATATATGGGTAGCAGTTCTTCAATCCGTCTTGTTAGCTCTATGAGACAAACTAATATAAATTTCTGTTTTCTTTCTTTTTTTCTGGATGGACACAGAATATTAACCACTGCTTGTAGGCACTCTTTCACAAATTCGCCATCGTAATCATATTTCAAATGTTTTGCAATCTTCCCACTGACAATATAACTTGCACGAAAATTGTCTTTTTTTTCTTTCAAATCTTTAATAAATTTTTCGACTTTTTGTTTTCTACTTTCCCCTTGAAAATTATCATAAAGAAATGAATGTTTGGGAATAGTGTCTTTTTATATTATATTCTTTCTTAACAGCAACTGGCTCTTAGCAAAATAAACACATTGGTGGTCCTTTGATTTGTGTGAAAAAATAGTCATTGGTCCACTTCTTGGAACACTCGAGATTCATTATCCATTTTCCTCTTTTTTGATGACGAAATTTTCGGTTGGATATGTTCAGTAAATAGAAAGAAATGTATAATAGTTATAGAATTGGTTGTTTGTGAACTACTGGAAAAGCCATAGGAGATATTTAGGCCTCTCACCAGGAGCAACTGAAAACTTAAACCTGGATAATCAAGAAAGAAAACTATTCAACACAAAGAACGTTAATCCATTGATAATTAGGAAAGAGAATTGTAAAATGAAATGCAACTTTATTGGAAGTGATTTACCAAACGATGGAAAAAGGATTCAAGATGATATTCTTCAGCTTATTTTTAAAAGATTGTCCTTTACAAATGAAATACTTAAATGAGTGACCATACAGTTAAAAGTCACCGTATTAGTACAGTCCAGATAATAGTGGCGAATTTAGATCGAATTTAATTATAATTCTACTTACTTTAAGTACTTCAAAGGTCTTCAAAAGCTGGATTTGGGCCGCGGGCCGTAGGTTGCCCATTCATGGTTAAGACCCAGAGGAGGACCTGTCTACCACAAAGAGAGAGAGAGAGAGAGAGAGAGAGAGAGAGAGAGAGAGAGAGAGAGAGAGAGAGAGAGAGAGAGAGAGAGAGAGAGAGTAAAATGATTAATAAATACTAGAAAATCGGTTGTGTTAGGATCGCCAAAGACGTGATCTACTAGTAGATGTTATACGGGCTCTTGTATTGGGGCGCGTATGGAAGAGAAGTGACTATATTTGCATAAAGTGGGATATGCTGGACCGGCATAGAAAACAAAAGAAGGACAGGATGATGATGGGATGTATGCTCGCCGGAAGATCTCGATAAATAACGGAGTACCGAGTTTAAGTGTAGTTGGGCTTCACTTACTGATAAACCTGATGGACATTACTCAGCCCTGAGGAAAATGTTCTTATTTTATACGAGCTCCTCGTTAGACAGAGTCCTCAGGAGTAATAATGATAGGAAGAAATTGAAAGGTGTCTTTGAATTAATATCATGCAGATACCAGATGAAAAACTGTTCTGTACATTTTAATAGAGGATTGTATTATTTAAATTTCTATGCTAATATTCGCAAACAGTTATTACTTGTGAATTAGATCTAGATCATATTTTCATAAGTTAAAAAAACAGTAAAGTATTACGAGAGCTTTAAAGTAATTTCAGAACAAGAGCATTACTAGGGAAATGTTCAATATTCAGGCATAGAACGAAGTCCTCCACCAGTTGCTTTCAAAAGCCGAAGACTTGAAGGGTCTGAGCTTCGTTCCGAATTGATGTCTCTTGGAGGTAAACTGAGTGGCGCCTGTATTACAGTGAGAGACAATAGATTTAATTGCCTGGTTTGTGAGATCATTCCACAATCTGCCATAGCTGGAATAAAACTTATAGAATGCCGTGAAGTATTAAACCTTAGGATGAAGAATGCATGAATATTAGAATTAACTGCATAACTAGGATTACGATCATGATTATACTGTCTGAAGATTTAAAAGCAAATGATGGTCAGAGTAATGGAAACTCTTAAGTAACATTCATGATAACTAATTGAACAACGGTGCAATAGACTAAGATCTAGATTAAGAATTAGACATTTAATTCACTTTAATTACTTTAATATTTTTACTTTCATTATTTCCTGGATATGAATATTGAAATTGATACCTAACTAATACTTTTCAAAGATATCTATAAAATCCTATGAATATTTGTTAAATCAGAAAAATATTACATTAAATATTGTAATATAAAGGACCATAATCAAGACATTGGTCACAAAGTTTACTGATGCGGTTGCTGTCAGCTGACCCATTATTAAAATTTTTGAGATTGCTAGTTCTAAAGGAGAGTTAGCGATTAGTATGTTACAATATAAAACAAAATTCACATTAACTAGTCCAGCAATATTCTAATCAGCTTTGATAAGGTCAGGGAATTTTTCCTACTTAAGGCAAGTTTAAACTGAGACCAATAATTTCTAAGCGTTTTGAAAACATTTAAACAATGTTTAACTCGGTCCTGAAGCCCATACTCCTGCATGGGTATGAGACATGGGACCCGACAGAAAAATTAAAGTCCAAAACTCAAACTATCGAAATGTGTGTCCTACGTGTAATCTTTGAAATAACAAGGAGAGAGAGGCTGCGAAATGCCACCATAGAAGAAGCCTTGGGAGTAAAACAGATAATATTACAGATAAAAAGATGCCTGTTAAGATAATTCGGCCACAGAGGTCTGATGGCTGAATATTATCGAGATGGAGGATGAATTGTGGAATGGGTTCTGAAGGAAGAAGACGAAGGGGAAGATTGTGATGTGAGGATGGTATGAATAAGGTTCTTGAAAGATGCCACATGGAATACAATTACAATTACAGTCAGGACTGTTTGGAATGGAGATGAACAATAAGGAATGTCTCAAGTGACAAACAGTATTCAAACAGGAATTTGTGTGGGCGTATCCTTCTTTTAATTTCAGTATCACGTCCTGGCGAAACACTTACACTCTGTCCTGAGTATGCATAATCATTAATAATATCCAGAGGCTCGTCTATATATTTACATGTATATATATATATATATATATATATATATATATACATATATATATATATATATATATATATATATATATATATATATATATATATATATATATATGTATATATATATATATATATATATATATATATATATATACATGTATAAGTATATATATATATATATATATATATATATATATATATATATATATATATATACATGTATAAGTATATATATATATATATATATATATATATATATATATATATATGCGCGTGTGTGTATATTAATTCCAATTGGCATTTTATATGAAATTTATCCTTGGGAATATATATTTGCTGGGAATTTATTTAATGATTAATGCTAAAGATAAGAAAAATGTAAAATATTAAAGTTAGTAAAACCGTTTATTGCTTTCCTTGCTAATTAATCTGTGTGGTCTGTGCGCGCTGGCATATGGTCTGCAATAAAAAATAAAGAAAAAAAATCGGTTTCACAGCCAAGGTTAATTTTTATGAGCTGACATCCTATTCCAATGACATTCTTTTGCCATCAATAATAATGGTCCTTTGATGGAATCCAGAACAAAATCTCACAATATGAAAAGAGGACAAAATCTCGAAGTATTTTTTTCTAAAATTATCTATGATATTGCCTTTTAGTACTTAATAATGAGCCACTTCCTGTTGACGTACATAATGTACTACTATTCGTCTTTTTGGTATACATTAAAATGATGTACCTGTCATTTATATGATTTATTCCATCAATTCTACCCATATTAGACAACTGAAGGATCAATTGTCTTTTTCAGTCACTCTGTTCATGAATTTGCATTACACAGAGCTTAACTGTTCTTCCTGACTGTTCATGGGCAGCCAATGGGTGTTTTGCAGGGTAATTGAACTTTGTGTAATGTAAAGTCGTGAATAGACACTAAAAAGATATTGATCCAGCATGTGTAAAAAAGGGGCTAAAATAACTGAATAAATAATATAAATGCAAGATATATTCTTATAATGTATACCAAAAAGCGAATGTAATGAATATGCACATCAGCCTGAAGAGGATCATTAATATGAAATTCAACCAAATAAAGAAACAAAGAAACAATAGTCTTATCTGGGATTTTATCAACATATCATATTGGGAGATTAAGTTCTGTTGGATTTTGTCCGGATACCAGTTACAGAGAATATTTAAATTCATTATGAGGTACCCAGCTAACGAAGGAATGTACTTTGATTTTGTCACATGTGTAATCTGATGCTGAATATGAATGATTGGGGAATTCTGAGGAGTTGTAAGGATTTGGAGGAGGAATAAAGAGAGTAACAGCAAATGCTGATCTTGGTTGAACACAGTATTGATCTGGACTTTCTGTTAGCAAAAGTGGTCTGCATATCAGAGTTCAGAAATGAGAAGTCTTTGCTTATAAATATTTTTGTTATCGTTTTTGCGATATCGTCGATTTATCGACGTAAATTGAATACATAAGTAATAGAATGTTGTTGACAAATGTATAGAAGAAAAGTGCTTGTTTAGGTAGATTCCTGTAATACATCATGTTAAAGGATTGTTGTAGATATAGATGGAAATGTTTAATGGGGGAGAGCTAGTAATGAAAATTGAGGAGAGGAGATTGTTTAGGAGAACAATGGCTCAGCTGAGTTGATATTAAGATAGTATTCAGAATTTAATCATAAGGCCCTGGGCTAGGTCCCGTGAGGCCATCCATCACCCAAGCGCAACTGGGGGACATCTCCCCAGTTACAGAATGAAGTAGAATAGGTGAGGTTATAACTATTTATGGAAATGGTGAAACAGACATAAAAACATAAAAACAAAGCTTTCCACAGTGAGAAAGGGTAATTTTGATTAGTATTTTAACTCACAAATATTGTGATTTGACTCATGACGTCAACAAGCTTTAGACATTGAATAGTCATTAAGATTGGGAGACATAAGGAATTTCAATTAGGAAATACACGATATCCAGGTAGGCACAGCGATTACAAATTAGATGCATTTGTAGACAATACTATCATACGAAAGAATAAAATGAAATGTCATTGCTGCACTCAACAACCCACTAACTCAGAATTTATACAACTTGTCTCATTAATCGCTCATACCTGGGTTTACAACATTCTCTTAAGGATTATTGATATTAAGAACTGTGCAAAGGCTCTAAGAAGGAAAGAGGAAGCAGATCTTGAGAGGAAAAAGATGGATTATGAGTATATCACGACGTGATAGATTAGAAAATAAAGAAAGAAGGAGAATGGCAGAATGGCAGAATTGCAAAGAATCCGATTGTGAGATAAGGTGAAGGGGGATAAAGAGATAAGATGTTTGGTGGAAAGGATGCTAAAAAATAATTGATATAGAAATGGAAGCGAAAATGGAGCTTCTTCATAGTTACAAAATAGGACTCAGGACATATTAAATGATCTGATGGTTGTTTAATCACCAAAAATCAGAATTCTCTGATAATGGCATAAATACAACACCATGCAAGGTGATACGCTAAGTACTGATGAAAACTGTTTCTTGGCTCCAAGAATAGCTTAAATCTATAAAAAAAATATATTAATTCTATATATAAGAAATGATAAAATTCTGTATACAGTAAGACAATCCTTTTCATATTCCAAATCGTAAAAGAATTGTTAATAAATGCCAGGGCTGTCATAAGGCCCCCAATCTCACCCAGAAAGAAGAACACATCCCTAAACGCTGTTGTGTTTACATTTTGGAGGATTTCGAGTCGAAACTGAATTCCATCACTTTAGTGATTCGATAAACGATAAAAATAAATAACATAAAGCTTAACGAGAATACAAGTACCACGGTAATGAGAATGGAGGAAACCGTTAGTAAAGAGATATAATGGGAAAAAAAAGGCATCCTAATTGTATCATTTATATCGAGTTGGTGTTACTTTAGACAAACAATAATACTGCTTTCAATCTAAATGTTACTTTGCTGCCTAATGTTGCCGGCAGTAACAAAAGAAAAAATATATTTTTTTTTCATCGTATTTCTAATGAGAGCTATTTAGGAAGAGCTTCTATGAAGACTGTAATAAAATCAAGTTTTTTCTTTTTGAAACAAAATCCTTTTCGGGAACAATAATAAAGAATCGTTTGAGTCGCTGGTCTCATGTCGGGCAAATAAGTGGTAGTTATTCTATTTTTTTCACATCGGCGAACATATCACGTGAGTAATAACTATTTAGGTCCAATGATCTATAGCAGACACTCATTGATCGTTGAAATGATAATCATAGGAAAGGTGGTTTATTGGATTGTTTTATGCGTTAAAAGATATATACAGTATAGTATATATATATATATATATATATATATATATATATATATATATATATATATATATACTGTATATATATATATATATATATATATATATATATATATATATATATATATATATATATATATATATATATATATATGTATATATATATATATATATATATATATATATATATATATATATATATATATATATATATATATATATATATATATATATATATATATGATGTTAGGGAAGCCTAGCCACGATGTAGATACAAAAAGTCAACCTTCCTTTGTATTTCATGATTGAATGTAATTAGAGTTGCTTGATAATAAAATGAAGTTACCAAAGTCATGGCTATAATTGGAAAACCCCCGTCTACTCTATGAAGAGGCAATATGTCTAGGACAGTAAAATTACTTATAGAATCATAGAAAACACAACTTACCAACATTTAGAGGGCAAGAAGAAAATACAATTACTCTAATCGATAATCAAGCCACGAAGGGAAGAACAAAAAAACTCCATAAGGATAATAATATATATAATGCTCATGTATGATTGATCACACAAAGATATGTTATGTCTTATTCGACGACCAAAGTATTTTTGAAACAGTTTTCTCGGCCACAAACTATTCTATCCTAATTCCCATCGTCTTTTTATAATTTTTTTATAGTTTATATACGAAATATCCATATTAATGTTGTTACTGTTCTTAAAATGCTTTATTTTAATTGTTCATTACATTTCTTGCAGTTTACTTATTTCATTATTTCTATGGCTCACTGGGCTATTTTTCCCTGCTTAAGCCCTTGGGCTTATAACACCATTCTTTTCCTGCTAAGGCTACAACTCAGCTAATAATAATAATAATAATAATAATAATAATAATAATAATAATAATAATAATAATAATAATATAATAATAATTATTATTATTATTGTTATTATTATTATTATTATTATTATCATTATTATTATCACTATTATCATTATTATCATAATAATAATAATAATAATAATAATAATAATAATAATAATAATAATAATAATAATGATATTAATAATGATAATAATAATACAAAAATTAATTTTAAATGGTAATATGAGAGCAATCTCATATATATATATATATATATATATATATATATATATATATATATATATATATATATATATATATATATATATATATATGAGGTTCAGGGCGACTGGATCCAGTGCGAATGCTAATGTAGCGAAAAACATAAAAAAAAAAAATATATGAAAAAAGCGAGGGTACGAAGTTTTCATGTTCTCCCAATATATTAAGGAACTTACTTTGGACTTTGTTGAAATGCTACGATAGCACGACAGTATCTTCGTATTATAATCATATGTCTGTTGGTTTTGAAAGCTCCCTATTTGATGTTTTAATATTATTTGGCGATCACCAAACTGGGACATTAATGATAGGATTTCCCAATATTAAAAGGATGACCACAGTCAGCTGACTTATATCCCTAGTTCCAAGTATTTCATAGTCAAGACTTACAAAAGTTAAATAAGCACCAGACACTTGATTTTTTTTTTATCTTTTTATTAAAAAGTTAAATTACATATTCTTTACAATCACAATATTTACAGTATAATCACATTTAATTGCATTTTTCTATAAACAAACCCATCTAATTTAACAATTTACAACATCACACATCTTGATTTTAATTTTCAGTCACTCAAAAACAATAATTTATATACTTTTTGGTAAACACTTTATTTAATGATTTCTTGAAGACACGTATTTTGAAATTTACTTAAGGATGAAGCATTCGCTTAGCCTAAAATTTTAACTATAATTCGTCTGTCGGTTGTGTACTATGACACGGCACCATTACTCACATGGGAGTGACCCATAAAAACAAAAATGATAACGGAGGTTTTTTTACCACTTCCTAAAACTGCTCTCTGACAGGCGCATTTTTGGTGTGTGCACATATGTTAGCATGAGCATGTGTCTTTTGTGTGTGCACATGTGTTTTGCGCACGTGTATTTTTGTGTCTATGCACATGTTTTCTGTGCAGGTGTGATTTTAATGTGTAAGTGTCCACGCATGGATACATATATGAGTATATGTACGTGTATGCAGCTATTTGTAATACGCCCTTCTTTAAGTTTATTGCAACCTCATTTCATGATTTATCAGTCACTATCTTAAATAGAGATTCTGAGACCACTGTCACCTGTTTAACGTAGAGGCAGAAGGAGCTTCGATGATGGATAGCAAATAGACATGAAATATCTTTTTTTTTTTTTTTGTCACACGTGGGTACAACCTTCAACCTTCATACTTTACAACACTTTTTCTCATATTTTTTTTCTCAATACGTATAGGATATTTAGTTCCCCGGTTCTTTGTTTTTCCTTTAACATAAACCTGTGCACTGGTACAAATTAAGTAAATGGAAACATTCTTTGACACTATTATACACAATCTGTTAAAGGATAACAACAACAAAGGCAGCCGTTTCTAGTCCAGTGCAGGACAAAGGCCTCATACAGATCGCTATTCATGTCTAGGGTTTGGCCGATTTTTATCAACACGCTGGTCACTGCAGATTGATGGTGGTTGGAGAGTTTAGTCGATCGCTCACAGCTTACCAACCTATTATAGGTGGCCCTTACTAGTACAGCTTTGCTGATTATGGCAATGCACATACTCTTTGGCCAAGTTAAGGTATCTCCAGTCAGAATACTTTGTCAATGTCCTCTTTCTTCTGACTGATGATCATGAATATGTATGATACTGACAAGTAAATCTTTACCCAAAAGTTTTCTCAGTCGAACTACTAGAGTTTAGCGTGGTGATGATGAACATAAAATAAAGGTATGAGTTACGCTGATCTATAGCCAGTGACATCCTCTTAACTTAATCCAGATATCTAACTTCACCAGCTTGTCTTTTTTTTAGTTGAGCCTCAAGATATATATATGTATATATATATATATATATATATATATATATATATATATATATATATATATATATATATATTGTTTATATATATACATATATATAAAAATATATTAAATATATATATATATATATATATATATATATATATATAGATATATATATATATATATATATATATATATATATATATATATATGTGTGTGTGTGTGTGTATATATATATATGTGTGTGTATATATATATATATATATATATATATATATATATATATATGTATATATATATATTTATATATATATATATTTATATATATATATATATATATATATATATACATATATACGTATATATATATATATATATATATATATATATATATATATATATATATATATATATATAAATATATATATCAAACATTTGAAAATAATCATTCAGCAAACTTAGATATATTAAGTAAATAATGACCGAGATTAGGATTATATTTACTACCTACAATCACACACACACACACACACACACACACACACACATATATATATATATATATATATATATATATATATATATATATATATATATATATATAAATGCACCCGCACGCAAGCGTGTGAGTGTATGTTTGTGTGTGTGTTTGTGTGTGTGTGTTTAATAATCGTGAGGGCGGATGTGTTTGAAAGTGACAAATAAAAAAATCATTCAGCAAACTTAGATATATTGAATAAATAATGGCCGAGATTAGGAGTATATTTACTACCTACAATTACACACAAACACACACACACACATACACACACACACACACACACACATATATATATATATATATATATATATATATATATATATATATATATATATATATATATATATATATATATATAAAGTGAGGGTGGATGTGTTTGAGCGTGACAAAAACAGTACAGGAAAGACCTGGAATCTCACATACATCAATATATCATTATCCTTTTTTCCAGTTTGTTCCCACTATTTCGGATCACTTCTGTTCCGTCCATCAACCTCTTACCTTCTATTCTATTTAGATTAATGTTTAATTGCTATCAGTAGTTGATTATCAAATATATTTAAATGTTTGTAAGTGAGCAAACGATCTTCATAAACTACGAAGAAAAGAGTAAGAATATGTTACGTTTATGGAAGAATTCTAAACAAATCAAGAGGGACTTGAAACGGTCAAAGATATGTTAAAATAGAAAACTTTGGATTCTGTGGAAAGAATTCAACCATTTACTTTTCGAACAGTCAATATTTTGTTTTTCTGAATATCATTTTAGATATTCAATCTTCAATAGTCCCTCATAGTATTTCAGAAAAATTTTAAGATATCTGTTATATCCACAGACAAGTCCAAATTTCCCATGTCAACTGACAAAACAATCAATCAATCAATCAATATACCAAGGCACTTCCCCCAATTTTGGGGGGTAGCCGACACCAACAATGAAACAAAACAAAAAGGGGACCTCTACTCTCTATGTTCCTTCAACCTAATCAGGGACTCAACCGAGTTCAGCTGGTACTGCTAGGGTGCCACAGCCCAACCTCCCACAAAACAATCAACAATAAACTATCAACTCAAACATGGTGGATTATTTCCATAAACCTCAAGAAATAGACTCCCACCCACACAGCTTAGTTCTGACACAACACTCTCCCTGAAATACATTCACCTTTAAAACTACAGAAAGTCATCATCTTACAAACTTAATAGGTTTCAAGAATATGTTCCTAAGTAGATTTTATTTTTCTCTTTTTAATTTTTGCGTATGGCTGGCTTCATCCAACTCACATGCATATATCTTTTACCTGTGAAAGCCAACAAATATTTCTATTCATATTGAAAATATTGTCTTACTTGTTGCATGATATTATATTGCTTAACACAGAATTTCATCATGAACTTTTGATACAATATCTGAGACTTATGATTTCAGTAGTAATTTGGTTTGTATCTCTGATTTTTTGTAAGTTGAATATTTGTAAGTCAAAAGTTTTGAAGACGAATTGTTGTAATTGGATGACCTCCTGTAACTACATTAACTAGTTACTTTTATATATGGAAGTCAATTCAAAACACTTTAGCGTGACACTATAGAGAACTGTGATAAGGAAAGATTTCTTGGGCATATCATAAAATATATGGAGCTTTTATTTAATCAATCTATTCATAAATCGAACAGAGGTCTTAAAGTATTGACTATTTGTGTCATGAGTAGGCCTACTTTTATTTATCAAGGTTTAGCTGATACCCTACAGTAATCAAAGGTAAATACAAATTTGTGCAAATATCTCACGATAACTACATATATATATATATATATATATATATATATATATATATATATATATATATATATATATATATATATATATAATATATATATATAATATCTGTGTCTGTTTGTAAACCAGAAAATTTCCCATCGTTTTGCTTTTAACCTCTGAGAACCCATTGTTTAATTCTTTTAGTCCACATTTTATCTCTGTTTCTCATTTTATGTTGTCTATAGCATATCCTATTCTTTAGTTTACTCTTGTATTAATTTTGGTCTTTTTTTGTCTCTAGTGCTATTTCGATCTTTATTCTTTTTTTAGCTCTTTGAGTTGTAACTAGCTTATGTTCTTAGGCATTAGTAAGGCTCCATTTTTGTTGCCTAAGTTAATACTGGTAGGACCATCGGAATAAACTATTTTCTTTTTTAGAGAAAGAGGCATTAAACGTTTCATTATTTTTTTCATCAAAAGCTCCTTATTATTATTATCATTGCTATTATTATTATTATTATTATTATTATTATTATTAATTAAGCGACAACCCTAGAAGGAAAAGCAAGATTCTTCTATAAGCCCAAGGGGTCCAACAAGGAAAAATAGCCCAGTGATGAAAGGAAATGAAAAAATAGATAAACAATCTAAGAAGTAATGAACAATCAAAATAAAATATTTTAAAAACATTAGCAACATGAAACAGGTATTTCATATTTAACGATAAAGGGACTTATGTCAGCCTTTTCAACATGAAAATATTTGCTGTAAGTTTGAACTTTCGTAGTTCTACTGATTCAACTACCCGATTATGAAGATGATTCTACAACTTGGTCACAGCTGGAAGAAAACTTCTGGACTACTGTGTAGTATTGAACCTCACGATGAAGGACGTTAGACTATTAGAATTAACTACATACCTAGTATTACGAACAGGGTGGAACTGACCGGGAAGATCTGAATTAAAATTATGGTGTGAATTAAGAAAAATCATATGCAACAGGCATAATGAACCAATTGAACGACGTTGCCAGAGATTAAAATCTAGATCAGGAATTTGAAATTGAATAGACCGTAAGTAACGGTCCAATAAATTAAGATGATAATCAGCAGCTGACGACCATCCAGGAGAATGAGACTCGAAACAAGGCAGATTGGAAGAATTAAAACACTTCCTCAGAATAGATTGATCACCAAAAATCTCAAAAGACTCTCTCAATAAGCCAATTTTTTTTTTTTTCAATTGAAGAAGACACAGACTTAATGTGTTTCTCAAAAGTAAATTTGCTGTCGATAATCACGCTTAATTTTTTAAGTCACTTATCCATCTTTTGATTTTAGTCTGTCCTACTATCGTTTCCAGAGGCCGTGTAATAGTGTTTTTTTTTTTTTTTTTAAATAACTCCTAAAATAACTGATGGATTTCCATGATATCAAAGCAAGGAGCTCTTCATACAATGGCCTAATTTTGGGAAATACTGTTCATCTCCAATTACGTTTCATTAACTTTTTTACTTAAGAAAATGAGGCTGAAGCCAGTCTTAGCCACCCACGCATTCGCAAAAGTGATGACGTCCCTCAGTGACGTTGTTATAACGTTTCTTCCCCTGTACCTACCATCCCCCGAATTGTTAAACGCCTGTTTAACTCCATAGATAATTGTCATATGACCTACCCCAAGCAATACGAAATTCTTTGTCAGTAAAAGTTCAGCATACCTGGTAATGTGATTCGTGACTTTAGACTTTACCTAAACACAAGACCAACGTTTTATATCTTACCCACTCACTTACATTAAAGATCTAGAATGAGACTTATGACAGGAGACGAGAGAAGCCATGCTAACCCTACACTTCAAGCGAGTGTTGGTAAAGCAATAGAAATATAGTTTTCTTTAGGTTAAGCCGTAGGAATCATTCTTCCATACAACACAGATTACTCGATACATCAATTGCCAGGAAGAAAATGACAGAGAGCATTGTTTGATATAATTCATCATATCAATTTCACCAGAGAGAGTAGCTTGAATTCCTTAGAAGGTAGGCTTCTAAAAGATGTTTCATATAAGGGCACTGACATCGGCCATTTGATAAATTTTGAAATCATATATATATATATATATATATATATATATATATATATATATATATATATGTGTGTGTGTGTGTGTGTGTGTGTGTGTGTGTGTTCATACATACATAAGATTTATTATATTTCAACCTATAGTTTTATATATTTATTTACGTTATAAGTACCAGTACCTATTTTTGTTACTTAAAAGGTCTTACGTGGGTAGTTAGAGTGGACGAGCAAAAGGTGTTGGCCCTCTGCACTTATCACAGAGCAATGTAACGTTTTAAAGTGTCGCAACAGTTCCCAGTATGTTTACCCAAGCCCACATTATTTTCCATCAGATAATGACATATTTGCACAAAAGAAAAACGTCAACAGCTGAGTGTGGTGCATTAGAAGGTTGTTCTTCTTGTGGGGCCAAATATACTTTTTTCGCTGTTCTGGGCTTACCCATAACTGACAGTATTTATCAAGGTTCTCGTCTCTTATCCTTGGGATTTCACACTCTAATCACATTACTCCTAAAGTGTCAAACCATTTCTTATGAATGTGTGGTTTTTGGCTATTATTGTTTACCATTTCTCAAGTCTTGAAGCAACTAAAATTACCTTATATCAAAAATAATCTGATCAGAATTCGGATGAAAGACCACAAATGAAACTAGGTACCGCGGGTGCGACCATATGGCCAACAACCTATTCTTCTTCTTCTTATTATTATTCTTCTTCTTATTATTATTATTATTATTATTATTATTATTATTATTATTATTATTATTATTATTATTATTATTTAGGTTACAACACTAGTTGATGATATACGTTCAAGGGCTCCAAAAGAGAAAAAAGCCCAGCTAGAAAAGGAAATAAGGGAATAAATTACATGGGTAATAATGGATAATAAAACTTATAATACTGTGCAGTTTTCAGCCTTTTGACGGTGAATGCATAACAGTTAGAATAAATAGTTGCCAGAACTCGAACCTGGCCATTTGAGTGAGGAATTTCCTGTAAGTGTTTGTTAGTCAATACACTGAAGTAATCAGGAGGGGATTTGAGTCCCGCTCAAACTCGTTAGTTCCTTTAGTGACTGTAACCTCACAATCATTGTAAGCTAACGGTGGGGTTCTGGGGAGCCTACAGGTGTACTTTCTGTGTCATCAGCAGCCATTACCTGGCCCTCCCTGGTTCTAACTTGAGTGGAGAGGCTAGGGCCAGTCTCAACGCATTGCCTTTCTTGAAAGGGTAATGGCACTGTCCCTTGCCTCTGCCATTCATGAGTAGCTTTAAATCTTTAAAAACACAAGTTTGGGCCATGATAGGAATACTAATTCTAATTATAACTAATCTAAATCATTTTGATAATAATAATAATAATAACAATAATGATAATAAAAATAATAATAATAATAATCATAATAATAATAATAATAATAATAATAATAATAATAATATTATTATTATTATTATTATTATTATTATTATTATTATTATTATTATTATTATCATTATTATTATTATTATCATTATTATTATTTTTAATAATTTCAATATGTAAAATACTTTCAAAGATGATATCAGACCAAATAGAAAGAT
>NC_090741.1:29705609-29710609 GCF_036898095.1 Palaemon carinicauda | reverse complement strand
TTTAGTATATTTCCTCCACTTCATTTTTTAAGTATTTCGATTTATTTGTTATAATTCTTGCCTTTTTAACAGAATTTCATTGACTAACGTAATGTCTATTGATATGTGTTTTACATTCCTTTTTTAGCTCCGATGATGGGAAATGTTGTTCCCGAAAGCTTAGCCAATAAACTGTCCAAATGCTGAAGTATCTGCTTTCTTTCGCCTTTCTGCTATATATATATATATATATATATATATATATATATATATATATATATATATATATATATATATATATATATATATATATATATATATATATATATATATATATATATATATATATATATATATATATATATATATATATGCATATATATAAATATATATAAATGTATATATATAATTTATAAATATACATACATACATATACATACATATATATATATATATATATATATATATATATATATATATATATATATATATATATATATATAGATAGATAGATAGATAGATATATAGATAAATATATATATATATATATATATATATATATATATATATATATATATATATATATTATATATATTTATATATATATATAAATATATATATATATATATATATATATATATATATATATATATATATATATATATATATATATATATATATATATATATATATATATATATGTATGTATATATATATATACATATATATATATATATATATATATATATATATATATATATATATATATATACAACAACAACAACAACAACAACAACAACAACAACAACAACAACAACAACAACAACAACAACAACAACAACAACAATAATAATAAAAACGGGGAAGTAGCACTTTTGTGCATCTTAATACACACTTTTTCAGAGTACAACAAAAAAATATATAGATATGTGTATATATATATATATATATATATATATATATATATATATATATATATATATATATATATATATATATATATATGTATGTATATGTATAATTTGTATATATATTCTTTTCCTACTCCTATTAATGCAAAAGGTCTTTATTACATTTCACCGGTCGTGTTCATCTTGGCCTTTTGAATCAATACTAATCCATTCATAGTCGTCAGCCATGTAGGCTTCTCGCTTCAAACTCTTCCATTGCCTTAGTTACTAGAGTTGCATGTTGATCTCTGTGTCTCTGAACAGCAGGAATTCTTTCAACGGTTTATTGCTGAATACAACACCTGGAAAATGAAGTGTCAACCGATGGTTGACATGAAATTTTTTATCCACATTCAACACGTGTTCCGATATATTCTTTACCTGGTAAGATCACATCAGTTGTAAAGTAGATTGTATTCAAATGTTCTACAATCAAGCACAGTTTTCCTTCATAAATGATTTTTTGTCCACTTCACAAGTAACATAAAAATCTATACACTCCTATTAGGTTTTGTTAAGCTAGGCTATAATACATTGAGTTAGGTAACATAAGGTTGAGTTGGATTGCATTGAAGGAATCACAACGCTCATATTCATTAGAAAAAACAAAATTGCCAGTTATTATATGAATATATTATTATAAGTGATGTATTAGTAACAATACTAGTAATGATTATAGGTCCAAAGATTGATTAGGTACTAACTTTGCCCAGGCAGATCTATAGTATAATGTAGGCCTACTTGTGATAGCTTCCTTTGAGACTGGATCCATTCTTTGAAAACTCAAACAGTTTGGGCAACTCGAGTAATAAGTCATGTACCTGGCGGTCAACTGAGAGTGGTGAGCTGGAATCAGAGAGCAGAAAGATATGGGTTTAGACATCTATGGGTGAAAAGGGTTACAATAATATATTTATCGCTATTACTGCTACTAATAGCGCTGCAACTATTGCTGCTTCTGCTGTTTCTGCTAATACTAGTACTGCTGCTACTTGTATATATACTTTTACGACTACCTTTAAAATTTTGAGAATAATAGCTAAAGAATTTCACTGATTATAGAGAGAGCTTTTGAAAACATGTTCGAAAAAGTTTTCGGCAGCTGTTTATATTTTGATAATTTTCTTCACAGAAATATTAATGTAGATTTCTTTACCCATATTAGACTCATGCTAATATGAGAAATTAAAGATAATAATAATGATATATTTCACAGCAATTAACGAAAGATGGCTTCGAATTCATCTCTCCCTCCAACTAAGAGAATGATGAGCGTTGGTCTGTTTCTCATCAGTATGATTGCAGCAGTGGCTGCTTTCTCCCCAAGTGTAAACACAACATATTACGTCACTGAAACTGATCCGAAGAGCCTGGTGCCCACCACGATAAATGCCGTTTTACCAACTGTTCTGTGGCCAGATTTCATGCAGACCACTCTAGTCAACCAGGTCAATGCTCGGTCCAACATCAGCTGCTCTTTTTGGGCGATGAAATCCGGTGTTGCTACTTTTACCTTCGAAGGTAAATAAATTCCACTATGACAAGTAAGATATGATTTTGGTTAAGTTGGTTTGCTAGAAGGAATATTATCATTATTATTATTATTATTTATTATTATTATTAGTGATATAGGTAGTAGGTTGGCCAGGGCACCAGTCACCGCTAAAGAGTTATTGTATCCTTTGACTGGTCACACAGTAATTCATTGGATTCCTCTCTCTGGATACGGCTCATTTTTTTTCTATGCCTATACATACACCGAATAGTCTGACCTATTTTTTTTCACACAATCTCAGCTTTCCTAGTACACTTAACAACACTGAAATCACCAATTTCTTCTTTGATCAAGGGGCTAATTACTGTACTGTAATTGTTAGTGGCTACTTTCCTCTTGGTAGGGGTAGCAGAGACTCTTTAGCCATGGTAAGCAGCTCTCTTTCACCTTCTATGTGAGGATGCCAGAGAACCTCAAATCATTCATTCTTCTGGAGGAAGGACACACCAAAATCAAACCATTATTCTTTAGTCCTGCGTAGTGCCATAGCCTCTGTACCATGGCCTTCCACTGTCTTGGGATAGAGATCTTTTTCTTGGGGGTACACTCGGGCACACTATTCTATCTTATCTTCTCTCCTTTTTTTTCCTTAATTTATTTATTTATTTTTTTTTTTTTAAATGGTGTGCTGGGCAGGTTTGATAGAAAGGCCATGGATGCCTGGTGGTTTATCAAGAGGGTGTCTTTTCCTTATCTGATTCTTTTCCTTTACAAAACCATCCTTAATGCCCTCCCTTCAGTTGAAGTGGCTATCCTGGAGGGTATTTAGGCTTGCATGGTGTATCGGCTCCTCCATGTTGACCAGCTTTTCCAAGTCTTTTTCTATAGTCTATGGGTTTGATCATTCACTGTATTTATATATCTGTACATATTGTTCTTGTTAAGATTTTTGTTAATATGGTGTTCAAGTATGATGTACCTTTTTATTACCATTAATTCTTATGCTCCCTGTGGACATTGAGAAAAATCCGGGACTGGTACGTCCTAGATTTTATCAATGTCGTCTACTTCATTGCAATATTCGTGGTCTTCATACAAATATTCAAGACCTTACAGTTGCATCCAGACAGTTTTTATTCTTGTGCTCCGAAACTTTCGTTTCTAGTATGAGGCACTCATCTGAGCTCCTTATTATTGGTTTTAAGAAGCCATTATTGTTGAAACGCGATGCCATCCCTAGGGCCAGGGGAATGGCGGTGTATATTTTGGCTTCTCATAAATTCTTCTATGAATGCTGATGTCATGAGATTCAGGCAATAAAAGTTTGTAGCAGGCATAATTACTTCCATTTGTGTTTGATCTACTGGAATCCTGACCTGGATTATTCCTTTTTCGATTGTCTTCTTAACATTATAGTTGTGGTACAAGAAAATGATAGAAAGGCCTCTTTGGTCTTTGTTAGTGATTTCAATAGTCACCATGGCTTAAGAGCTTTGCCTCTGAATCAGGCTGTGTGCAAATCATAAGTGAAGCTACTCACACGTCTGTAACTGCTTGGACCTCGTATACACCGACTCCCCTGGTGTTATAACAAGTAAGGTTGGTTCTCCAGTTGGGATATCTTATCTTGCCTTGATTTCATTAGTAGTGAAGACTGAGCAGCCTGTCCCTGATGTATCTTTAATCAAGAAAGATTTATGTGAAATCTCAAGCAGACTGGAATGTGATTTTGCATGATCTTCTTGGCTTGAATTGGTCACAATTATATAGTAGTTGATCCTGTAGTCGCTTTGAATGAAAATCTAGTCCACATAATTGGTAGGCGTATTCCTTCTCGTGTACTAAGGTAGAGAGTGAAGGACAAACCATGGTTCAACGGTGATTGTAGACGTGCTTCTTTGGAGAAGCAGGGTAACAGATCAGATTTGACCTAGAACAACTATACTCAGCTTAGAGTTTATGCTTAGAGTGTTTATGCTTTAACTGAAGAAAAGAATACCATTTAACCATAAAAAAAATCCTTTCTGGTATAATGCAGGAGCATAAGTGATGGACTACCCTTAAATATGCACTCTTTGGTTTTGATGCAACAGTTCCTCCTTTAATTAAAACAGATGGCTCTGTCACTCACTGTCCAAAGGAAAAGGCAACTCTTTAGGCATATAAGTTTGACAACAAGCAGAGTAATGAGAAACTTGAACTTCCTCATTCCTTTTTGCATAAGGCTGAACTAAATAGTTTAGCTTTTAGATCTCGTGAAATTGAAGATCTGTTGATGGACCTTGATGTTTATGGTGGTGTAGACCCAAATGGTATTTTTCCTTTATTGTTTATAAAGACCGAAGATTTATTAGCTCCAAAGTTATCTTTTATTTTGCACAAGTTTGCAAGAAGAGGAACCTTTAGCATTTGTTAGAGATCTGGTAATGTTACTCCTCTATGTAAATGTGTTTGTGGTAGCTCAAGTCCAACTGATTACCGCCCAATTGCAATAACTCCCATATTATCTATAGTTTTTTAACATATTTTGGTAAAACGTCCTATTAGGTTTGCTAAAGGTAATAATCTGTTCCCTA
>NC_090741.1:29695609-29698109 GCF_036898095.1 Palaemon carinicauda | reverse complement strand
TCTGCAGGAATTCTTGGGCATGATCAACTATTATCACCGTTTTCTGCAAGCCATTGCCGCCAATCTTGCTCCCCTCTACGCCTCCCTTAAGGGCAAGCCGAAGGACCTGAAGTGGGGTCCCCTTCAAGAAGCAGCCTTCTGCAATGCAAAGAAGGCCCTATCAACTGCTGCGGCTCTCACTTTTCCTATCCCACACGCCCCTCTCCTTCTCTCCACCGATGCCAGCGACGTCGCTATTGGTGCAGTACTCGAGCAGGTGGTCAAAGGCTCGCCCCGCTCATTGGCCTGCTTCAGCAGAAAACTGTCCAAGGCAGAATCGGGTTATTCTACCTTCGATCGAGAATTGCTGGCGGTGCACTTGGCTGTCTGTCACTTTCGCCATTTCTTAGAAGGTACGCCCTTCGTCATTCGCACAGACTACATGCCTCTGGTGCACGCCTTCACTCGACAGTCTGACGCCTGGTCCGCCCGTCAACGCCGACATCTCTCCGCCGTGGCTGAATACAATTGCACTCTCCAATACGTCCCTGGGAAAATGAATCCCGTTGCCGATGCCATGTCAAGAAACACGTTGGCTGCCGTTCAACTGGGATTGGATTACAACGCCCTGGCTGAAGCCCAACGACAGGATCCAGAGTATTAAGCTTGTAGGTCATCCTGCACGTCCCTCCGTTGGAAAGACTTTGCCCTTGGAGACTCCAACACCACCCTCCTCTGTGACGTCAGTACTGGTAGACCGCGACCTTGGATTCCTGCTCCCATGCACCGACAGGTGTTTGATTTCATTCACGGCCTTTCACATACCTCGTGCCGTTCTACTGCACAGCTGCTGAAGGCAAAGTTCATTTGGCACGGCATTTCTAAGGATGCTAAGGATTGGGTCCGCGCCTGTACTTCTTGCCAAACTTCCAAAATACATTGACACACGGATTCAGGAGTGGGCATCTTTCCTCAATCTCAGCGTCGTTTCGCACACATTCACGTCGACGTTGTAGGCCCCCTACCCACATCACAAGGACATCATTACCTGTTTACCCTCATCGACCACTCCACTCGTTGGCCTGAAGCCATTCCCATGGAAACTGCAACGTCCGCCTCATGTACATCTGCCTTACTCTCTGGATGGATTTCAAGATTCGGTAGCCTTGAGCATATTACTTCTGACAGGGGAACCACTTTCACCTCTCAATTGTGGACATCATTAGCGAATCTCCTGGGCATCACCCTACATAAGACAACGGCCTACAACCCCGCTACCAATGGAATGGTTGAACGTTTTCATCGCACCCTCAAAGCAGCTTTGATGTCCCGCTGCAAGGATTGCAACGGGTTTACTCAGCTTCCCTGGGCCCTCCTGGGACTAAGGACCACTCCTAAAGACGCCCTCGACGTCTCGGCAGCTGAAATGGTGTATGGCGACCCGTTGGTCGTCCCCGCCGAATATTTCCTTCTACAACCTCCGACGACGACCTACAGCGCATATGTCACGTCGTGGGAAAATTTACTCCGTGCCGCCAGACTTACAAGCCCCCAGTGAAGCATCACATACCAACGGACTTGCACTCTGCAACGCACGTCTTCCTGCGCAACGACACCAGCAATCCACCACTAACGCCCCCTTACACGGGCCCTTTCCTTGTGATCCGACGCAGTCCGAAAGCATTCCTCCTAAACATTCAGGGCAAAGAAGACTGGGTCTCCATTGATCGTCTAAAACCTGCTTATCTTCTGCCAGATGACCCGCCTACAGTTCGCCTCTCTAGATCAGGGCGCCCTATTTAACATGTACAGTATGTCATTTTTAGGAGGGAGCCATGTACCAACCGTGTTTCACACAATTGTACATAATTCCTTTTGTATATATTATGCTTGTATCTTCGCTCTTCCCTCGCACTAAAACGAACATGAAAATTCATGTCTGGTTTTTCCTCTGTAATATTGTCTGTCTTTTAAACTTATTATGTCCTGTTGCCTTGAGGTTTTGTATATAAGGAGAGTGTTCTACAATAATATAACTCAGTAGTTTCCAACCTGCCTTTGAGTTCACAACCTTACTCGGCGCCGTCACAATAGTTTTCTGTTTGACGTATATACTATATTGCAAAATACTGACTAGTGTATAATTATATATAATGTACTTCACCCATTTTGTTGCCGTTGTGACGCCGACTGGACTAGGAAATATAAAAGACATATATTTGCGTATCCTACTCAGCCCATTTGCTGTGACTTCCCTTACATTATTAAATCATAGAGTATCCTGATCAGGGAAACTCGAGAATAAGGGTTCCACATATTTAGGGTTAGAAGTGTAATACCATCAGCCCTTTAAAATATTTAATATTATAGGGTAATATGAAAACTGATTTCTATTCAGATTATTTAAGAAATTCTATTCTTTCAATATAGGATTGGTGTCAGCAAACACCCGGGCAAGGATACCCAAGATATATTAGAAAATAACTACTAGTGTAATATATACACTAGTTTTTCTATCTGC
>NC_090741.1:29688109-29690609 GCF_036898095.1 Palaemon carinicauda | reverse complement strand
GATGTATTTTGGATGAAGTCAGACCCATGGAGGTGAAGATCTGAAATGAGAAAAAAAGGGTAACTTTTTTTGGCCAAAAAAAATTGTCCAAATTTCATGAATTTTTTTGGGTACCCAAATGAAATAGGAAGTGGCTAATTTTTTTAGGGAATAAACATATGTTATCCTAAAATAGAAATATGTAAAAAAATCTTCATTATTTTGTAAATTACATTTATATCAGGGGCCATATCTAAAGGTAATTTTTTGAGTACTTAGAAATTTCGTAAAAAAATACATATATTTAATATATAATATGATATTTATGCAGGTAAAAATATACCAAAATATCACAAATTCTATAGGGAACAAGAATATATATAGATAGGGCAGCTTACGCTTCGGATATGTCCACAAAATGGCCGCCAACCACACTGACTCAGACTCCCTAATCTGCCACTTGAAATGTAGGAAGGGTATGTCAATTTCAAGGTGTTATTTACTAATCTAATTATTATTGGATATGCATAAAAATTGTATGGTGGGTTGCTGGATAATTGTGGATTATTTTACGACTATAAAATTAAAATTCTGACCCAAAAAATTTTTTTTGAAGCGAAATAAAATCGAAAAAAAAAAATGTAAAACAATATTTTAGCTAAAAAAATTTGATGATATTCAATCAAAAAAAAAGTAAACAAAATTTTCCGACAAATAAACATCTAGAGGAATCATTACTCTGTGATAGTTCCTTAGTACGTAGTAATTTTGAAAGAATTGGGAAAAAACGAAAAAATGGCAATCACCGGAAAATCGAACACATACCTATATATACGCCAAATCTGGCTAAAAAAAAGATAGGCATGGGTAGCCAGATCATCTAGAAACACTTTCCAACACTATAAAAATATAAGTTTTGCGACACTACTTGCCAATTCCTTACGGTAACATGACTAAGCAAAAAAATGCAAAACAAATAAAAAGGGGCACTCGTGGAAAAATGGCCATTCTAATATACGGCATTTCAGAAAAAAAAAATTTCAGCCACGTGCTAGGCAAACCATCAAGGCATATTTTCCGACAAATAAACATATAAATGAAATATTACTCTGTGATAGTTCCTTAGTACGTAGTAATTTTGAAAGAAATGGGAAAAAACGAAAAAATGGCAATCACAGGAAAATCGAACACATACTTATATATACGCCATATCTGGCTAAAAAAAAAAATAGGCATGGGTAGCCAGATCATCTAGAAACACTTTCCAACACTATAAAAATATAAGTTTTGCGACACTACTTGCCAATTCCTTACGGTAACATGACTAAGCAAAAAAATGCAAAACAAATAAAAAGGGGCACTCGCGGAAAAATGCCCAACATTCTAATATACGGCATCTCAGATAAAAAAAAAAGACATGCACGTGTTAGCCCAACCATCAAGGCACACTTTCTAACACATAAACATGAAAAAAAAATCAATAATATACGGCAATTCCTTACTACGTAGTAAATTTTTACAAATATTAAAAAAAAAACAGAAATTGGCAACCGCAGTTAAATACCCAATATACCAATAACTACGTCGTATCTGACAAAAACAAAATCACGCATGGGTAGCCAGATCATCTAGACACACTTTCCAACATTAAAAAAGCAAAAGTTTTACGACACTATTTCGCAATATCTTACGGAAAAATGACTTGGCAAAAAAATTAAAAAAAATTAAAAAGAGACACTCGCGGTAAAATGCCCGACATTCTAATATACGACATCTCAGATAAAAAAAAAGACATGCACGTGTTAGCCCAACCATCAAGGCACACTTTCTAACACATAAACATGAAAAAAAAATGAATAATATACGGCAATTCCTTACTACGTAGTAATTTTTACAAATATTGAAAAAAAAACAGAAATTGGTAACCGCAGTTAAATACCCAATATACCAATAACTACGTCGTATCTGACAAAAACAAAGTCATGCATGGGTAGCCAGATCATCTAGACACACTTTCCAACACTAAACAAGCAAAAGTTTTACGACACTATTTGGCAATATCTTACGGAAAAATGACTTGGCAAAAAAATGAAAAAAAATGAAAAAGGGGCACTCGCGGTAAAATGGTCCTCGTGGTGATGAACGACATTTTAACTTAAAAAAAAAACATGCACATGGTAGCCAAACAATCCACCAAGACTTTCCACAACTGATAACCTATACAAGTTGCACCATTCTACGACAATTTCATAATACGTAATAACTTTGATAATTATGCAAACTACCTCAGAAGGGTAAACTCGGACGCGAACGACCCCGACGCGTCTCAGAAATCGGGGAAGGAGTACAGCTACAGCAATGCACATCTGGACACTACTAGAGCGTGTAGGGGAGACACCTCCTGCAGGTCGATCACCCACAAATTCAGTCACAGGGGTGAGTCACGTGAGAAAAACCTGTTTTTTTTTTTACGCTCGGGGTCGCAAACGACCCACCGTACCTATCCAGGGTTAAATCTGCA
>NC_090741.1:29660609-29680609 GCF_036898095.1 Palaemon carinicauda | reverse complement strand
TTGTAGTAATCTATATATCATCCTTTTCTATTTTGAATCATTCTTTATTTTTTCTCAAAATTTAGCACTCTCCTCCATTAATAGAGAATAATTCTTGAACACATTGGCCATTACTTTTAAGTGCTTTTCCTTTCTTTAATGTGTTTTTTTAGGTCTGACCATAAGAACAGATTTCTTGAGGGTGTAATAACAGCCTCTCCATCTGAACCACACAATACCTGCAATGAAAAACTACATTTAAACTTCTATGGCAGAAATGGTCATTAAAGGGTTTGTGGTACACAACAGTCTGCTGACAACTTAACAGGCTACAGTAGATTAAACTTTACATTAGTTTTTTTTTTTTTTATTGATTACTGAAAGGATGGAAATAGTAATTTAGATATTGTAATGCTTACCTCACTATACATGGTGTGTGAGGTTATTTAAAATATAATTGATAAGAATGTTCACAAAATTTATTGTATCATTTGAGTATAATTTTACAGTACTTGATCTTTGATAATGTCAAATTTGAAATATATATTCTCAAAATGAGAGGGAGTTTATACAGTACAAGTCGTATCATCATCCTGTAGTAGCGAAAGGAATCAGAATCTCCCTCTATCCTTTTCCCTATCGGATTCAGAAATTTTGCCTTTATCTTGTACAGTATTTGCTTTGTGGTGAACACTTTTCATTTATTCAATTATTATTTTTATATTCTCCTTTAACAAACTGTTGGAGATTTGGCCATTTCATTGCTTCTTTATCATAAATTCAGTTAAATGTGTTTCATGAAACTGTTTACCACATTCTAAATGACCCATTGTCCATAGATATGTGAAGGTGCTAAACTCTTCAAGCACAATTGGACGTAATTTTAGTCTGGCAATTACCGATTTTTTTCTTATTATTTACGTATATGAAAAAATATGTAATATATATCAATGTAAATGATATTTTATCAGCTATACAGTACGACAATATATGTTGTAAAGTCCAAAGCCCCAAAAAGAGCCTGGGACTTGAGTGCCAAATCATTCTGGAGGGGCTGTGTTTCCAAGGGTTAGTGATGCTTTTGCACTTTATCATTATTTATATGAACCTCCCCTGATGATCATATTGACTCTACAGAAGCTCAGTTTAATCAAGTTTTACCCATACATTTTTTCAATTTTCTAATTTTCTTCCCATCAATCAACACAACACATGCACTTGATAAAAGAATGAACTTTCTAGCAGCAAGTGGTAACCTGCTATTTAGTGCACATTAACAAGTCTTTCTTTCGTTGCTAGGTAATTACTATGTAGAGTGTGCACAGGAATAGTTTCTGCAAGTTCATTATCCGAATTCCCTTGGAGTTTCGTGACGTGCAATATTGTGACCTAAATTATGTTGTCAAAAGACATTTCCTTCAAAGTACCTCTCATGTGATAAAACGTTGTAATGCCTGCCAGCCAAGTTATCAGTGCAAAGACCTTGGGAGATTTGATGTTAGTTCAGAGGAAAAGCAAGGGAAGACTGGGCTTGTTGACTGTAGTGGGGATGATGACAATAATGATAAGCCTCCACCTTTAGAAAATTCACATAATCAGCCAACTTTTGATAATTAAGCTTTATAAGCTCTTAACATTGCTAGCTTTCTCTGTTTAGTTCAGAGTGAAGTGAATCCACTCTTAATAATGCACTGGGATTCTACCCACCCAATTGCCATCTCAATCTAACTTCCCTAACCACATAAGTTAAGTCTAGTTTTCAAAGGGTTTCTTTCAATAAGGGTTCTGAAAGTTTGCAGCATATTACAAATTTAAAATCAGCTCGCAGAACCTTAAATTCTTTAATTACTTTAGACCCTTCTGTGGCTAAACCCATACCTACTACAATACTTGCCTCTCTATAAAAAACCAGACTGTGAGGCAAAATACAGAGTGGATAGTCTGTATCCCAATATCCCTCCATTCACTAAATCAAGTGCTCCTAAATTATATCGTACTGTATTCCATAAGTGTATGGCATAAGATTGCATGGTGTATTGTACAATTTCCTTAAACTTGGTTAGGGTGAACAAAGTTCCAGCTATACTCAATCATTTGTATCATGTTCTGTTTGGCAAGGTGTTCCAATAGCTTATCATAAGTTACTCCAGCCAAGTAAATGTAGACGCTAGTACATGGTTTCCTTTTGTTATATTTTTCATAGGTATCTATCGTATAGATTTATATCTAACATCTTTTTATACTACAGTAACAAATAAGTTCTCCGCGAACATTTACAGCATGCTCTGCATTCACTCAAGTTGTAAACAAAGTGAGAAGTTAGCCGATTTCCCCCTCATTTCAACCTACAGTACAGAGATGAAAGAAGCTACCTTGAAAGTGAGGAAATATCTCCTTTTCAAACATTATTTAACCTTATTGATGAGAAATACCCTAATGAGTGGAGTAAGAAAAATTTGGAGGCTTCTTATTCTTCCATATCTGCAGAAATAGCCTCTTCCAAGGGATAAAATTGATATAAACTACACTATTGTTGTCTCAGATTCAGAAAAGTCTAGCAATTCTGGGTTCCATTTAAGCCTTAAGCCTGGTATAAATCAGAGATTTACTGACTGGTATAAGACTCATCATTGCACCCCATAAATGAAAATAGCTTTACTTAGCATTGAGTTTTATACTGAACAAATGTTCAATGTGGAGATACTACTGCTAGAGAGTTATTGGGTCCTTTAACTGGCCAGACAGAACTACACCGGATCCCGCTCTCTGGTTACGGCTCATTTCATCTTTGCCAACGCATACACAGAATAGTGTTCTATTTCCTCATACACTTGAAAACACTGAAATTACCAAACAATTCTTTTTCTCTCAAGAAGTTAACTTGAACTCCTGGGATCAGGGAATAATGAAAATAGCCTTTAGCAGTTAAAGGTGACAATTCTGACAAAGGTTAGTCAAAATTAAAACCCTAGACTACCTGCCATAAGGTAGAGAGCCCTTGACTTCCTCTTAGAAGGGCATGAAAATAACCACAAAGAGGATCTGGTCATTATTGAGAAATCCAAGAATAGATGAGAAAGATTATACCGTCTATCACCATCTCAAATCACTGGTGTCAGCACTTTTTAAAAAAACTTGAATATTTCACTTGGTATTTTCATGCTATCGCTGCATCAACACTCGTGTAAACTTCCTAAATGAAAGCTTAAAATATACACACACAGTATATAATCCAAATATTATACTGTACTTCATTGTGAAAAAAGGTTACAAAAGCATACAACCCTACTGATAAAACATTACTGTACAATAATACTTGTTAGATACTGCCACTAGAGAGTTATGGGGTCTTTTGATTGGCCAGACAGTACCACATAGGATCCTTCTCTCTGGTTACGGTTCACTTTCCCTTTTCCTACGCACACAAACATCGAATAATCTAGTCTATTCTTTACACATTTTCCTCTTTCCTCATACACCAGACAACACTGAGATTATTAAACAATTCTTCTTCCTACTCTAGAGAAGGACACTCCAAAATCAAACTATTGTTCTCAAATCTTGGGTAGTGTCATAGCCTCTGTACCATGATCTTCCAGTGTCTTTTGTGTTAGAGTTCTCTTGCTTGAGGGTTAACTTGGTCACACTATTCTACCTTATTTTTCTTCCTCTTCGTTTGCAATTTTTTCTTTTATAGTTTATATAGGACTCATTTATTTTAATATTGTTGATCTTCTTAAAATATTTTATTTTTCTTCATTTCTTTCCTCACTGAGCTATTTTCCCTATTGGAGCCCATGGGCTTATATCATCCCGCTTTTGGAAAAAGGGTTGAAGATTAGCAAGTAATAATATATATATATATATATATATATATATATATATATATATATATATATATATATATATATATATACGTGTATATATATATATATATATATATATATATATATATATATATATATATATATATATGTATATGTTTATATATATGTATATAAATATATATGTAAATATATATACATGTATATATATAGATAGATTCATATATATATATATATATATATATATATATATATATATATATATTATATATAAATATATATATATTTATATATAAATATATATACATATATATATATATATATATATTTATATATATATATATATATATATATATATATATATATATATATACATATATATATATATATATATATATATATATATATGCATATATATATATATATATATATATATATATATATATATATATATATATATATATATATATACATAAACATTTATATATATATACACACACATATATATATATATATATATATATATATATATATATATATATATATATATATATATATATATATACATATATATATACATATGCATTTATGTATATATATATATATATATATATATATATATATATATATATAAGCATATATATATATATATATATATATATATATATATATATATATATATTTATAGATGTATATATATGCTGTTTATATAAATATGTATATATATATATATATATATATATATATATATATGTATATACATATATATACATATATATATATATATATATATATATATATATATATATATATATATATATATATATATGTTTTTTCAAAAAGGCCCATAGAAGAAACACAGGAAATATAAATAGATATGGGCCTTTTTAAAAAACATGTTTAACTGTTCGATTACAGTTATAAGTAAGACATTTATATATATATATATATATATATATATATATATATATATATATATATATATATATATATATATATATATATATATATACCTGAGAGTGAGTTTGTATCAGTCGTTTGTCACACGATCGTACATAGTTCATTTTGTGTATATATTATGCTTGTAGTTTTGTTCTCCCCTTGCACTAAAAAGAACCTGAAAAAACATGTCTATTTACCTCACCAATTTTGAAAAGGATATTTATTGTTGCCTTGAGCTTTTGTATATAAAGGAGAGTGTTCTATAATAAACTCACTCGGTTGCTTCCATCCTGTCTTTGAGTCAAAACCTTCTCTTGGCCTGTCATATTGGTGACCCCGGAAGTCGACTCGCTCCTCCAGCCTTCCAACCCCCCTCACCCATCCATCGTTGTTATTATGGCGGACTCTACGGAAGTTGGCCCTGCGTCTGCCCCATTGAAACTTTCATCGTTTGCCAACGGAGAGGCGTTTGCTTTGTTTCAGCGCACAGAGGTCCAGTTTCGCATCAAGGGCGTGACTCGCTCAACCACCAAAGCAGATTACATTCTTGCGGCGATACCCGAGGACAATTTCCCGGAAATATCCGATTGACTTTGTGAATAAAAAAACACCCCAATAGCGTGTGACGCCCTCAAAACATACTTCTGCAGCGGTACTCGCCGTCACCAGCCGCCCGTATAGCAAAGCTTTTTCAGCTCTCTAAGCAACCATTGGGGGACCAAAGGGCTTCGCTCGCCCTCAGGGAAATGACCAGTATTGTTCGCCTGGAACCTGCCGCAGACGGCTCTCCTCTTGAGGTGAACGTACCTCGTGCCCTTTGGATACGCCGTTTACCCGAACCTGTACGCGCAGCCCTACCCGATGTCGATAGTTTACCCATACAGGACTTGATGACCAAAGCCGACGCCCTTATGGACAGCCACTTCAAGACCTCCATCAATGCCTGTACCCTTGACGAAGAGGACACCTATCCAACGTCAACCGAAGCTGATGTGAATACAGTAGGACATACACGCCTACCCCGTGACGTGCCGAAGCGGTGACAAAGCCACCCACCACCCACCACTCGCTCACGCCCCAACCAACGACCTCTATGGCCACTTACTACCTCCCATCTGCCGCAGTTTTGCTACTACTGCTTCAGATTTGGGGCAACCACGAAGAAATGTGCCAAGGATTGTCAGTGGCCAAAAAAATGTAAGTAGGCCATCGCTCATGGCGGTGGCCTCCCGTGTTTCTAATCTTTTCTTTTTACATGATGCAGGAACGGCCGTGCAATTTTTGGTAAACTCGGGTGCTTGTCATTTTCTTTCGCCAAGAACCTCACTTTATCGTTTGGAAAGGTAAAATTAATTCATAGTTTCTTGTTGCTGACGTCACATTGCCAAATATAGGTGCGGATATCCTCTCTCATTTCCACCTTCTGGTCGATGCCGCCCACTGTCGATTGGTCACCGCAGACTCGTACTTGTAAACCCCTCTTCAACCTGCCCCTCCAACCTTGCTTTCCACATTAGCACTCCCACGGATGCCTATATCCACCTCCTCACGTCATACGCGGAAGTTTTCCGTCCAGAACTTCGACAAACGCCCACGGGCCCTGCCAAGCACCGTATTTATCACCAAATCAAGACGACTGGATCTCCAGTCTTTGCAAAATTCAGACGTCTGGCACCGGAACGATTGGCAGCCGCCAAACAGACGTTCGCCGAAATGGAGGAAATGGGCCTTTGCCAAAAGGCCTACAGCCCATGGTCATCACCCTTACATATCATTCTGAAAAAAAGGACAGCTCCCTCCGTCTGTACGGGGATTACAGGCGCCTGAACATGCAAACACAACCGGATCACTACCCCTTCCCAAACATCGCCGATGTGACCTCCTACATGCACAAAGCGAAGGTTTTCTCTACGCTCGACCTCCTGAAGGGGTATTATCAGGTGCCTATAAACCCAGAAGACATCCCCAAGACCACCATCACCACTCTATTTGGTACATACACATTCAATTACTCATGTTTTGGCCTTCATGATGCTGGGGCCACGTTTCAATGCCTCATGGATGGCATCTTAGGGGACCTCACCTTCTGTGTATGTTATGTGGACGACATACTTGTGTTCTCCTCCTCAAAAGAGGAACACCTCCGTCACCTGCGCATCGTGCTTGACCGCCTGCAATAAAACGGCCTTGTAGTCCGCTACAACAAGTGTACCTTTGGCGCCAACGAAGTGTTGTTCTTAGGGCACCGCATCACTCCTGAAGGAGTCCATCCCCTCCCTGAGAAGGTAGCAGCAATTCAGGACTTCCCCGCGACCTCGACCATCAAAACTCTGCAAGAATTCTTGGGCATGATCAACTATTACTACTGTTTTCAGCCAGCCATTGCCACCACTCTTGCTCCCCTCTACGCCTCTCTCAAGGGCAAGCCAATGGACCTGAAGTGGGGTCCCCTTACAAAAGCGGCCTTCTGCAATGCAAAGAAGGCCCTATCAACTGCTGCAGCTCTCACTTTTCCTATCCCGCATGAGCCTCTCCTTCTCTCCACCGATGCCAGCGACGTCGCCATTGGTGCAGTACTCGAGCAGGTGGTCAACGGCTCGCCCAGAGCATTGGCCTTCTTCAGCAGAAAACTGTCCAAGGCAGAATCGGGTTATTCTACATTTGATCGCGAATTGCTGGTGGAGCACTTGGCTGTCCGACACTTTCGCCATTTCATAGAAAGTACACCTTCGTCATTCGCACAGGCCACATGCGTCTGGTGCACGCCTTTACTTGACAGTCTGTCGCCTGGTCCGCCCGTCAACGCCGACATCTCTCCACCGTGGCCGAATACAATTGCACCCTTCAATACGTCCCTGGGAAAATAAATCCCGTTTCCGATGCCCTATCAAGAAACACATTGGCTTCCGTTCGACTGGGATTTGATTACAACGCCCTGGCAGAAGCATGTAAGACCTCCTGCACGTCCCTCTGTTGGGAAGACTTCCCCCTCGAAGACTCCAATACCACCCTCCTCTGTGACGTCAGTAGTGGTAGACCGCGACCTTGGATTCCTGCTCCCATGCACCAGCAGGTCTTTGATTTCATATATGGCCTTTCACATCCCTTGTGCCGTTCTACCGCACAGCTGCTGAAGATGAAGTTCATTTGGCACAGCATTTCTAAAGATGCTATAGATTGGGTCAACGCCTGTACTTCTTGCCAAACTTCCAAAGTACATCGATACACGGATTCAGGAGTGGGTACCTTTCCTCAACCTCAGCGTCGTTTCGCACACATCCACATTGACATTGTAGGCCCCCTACCCACATCTCAAGGACATTGTTACCTGTTTACCGTCATCGTCCGCCTCATTGACATCTGCCTTACTCTCAGGATGGATTGCAAGATTTTGTATCCCTGAACATATTACTTCTGACAGGGGTATCACTTTCTCCTCTCAATTGTGGACATCATTAGCTAATCTCCTGGGATCACCATACATCAGACAACGGCCTGACAATGGAATGGTTGAACATTTTCATCGCACCCTCAAAGCAGCTTTGATTTCCCGCTGCAAAGATTCCAACTGGTTTACTCAGCTTCCTTGGGTCCTCCTGGGACCAAGGCCCTCTCCTAAAGACACCCTCGACGTCTCGGCAGCTGAAATGGTTGGTCGTCCCTGCCAAATTTTTTCCTTCTACAACCTCCTCCGACAATCTCCAGCGCATATACGTAACGTCGTGTAGAAATCTACTCCACTTACAAGCCCCCAGTGAAGCATCATATACCGGAAGACTTGCACTCTGCAACGCACATCTTCCTGCGCAACGACACTAGCAAGCCACCGCTAACGCCCCTTACACGTGCCCTTTCCTCGTGATCCATCGCAGTCCGAAAGCATTCCTACTAAACATTCGTGGCAAAGAAGACTGGGTCTCCATTGATCATCTAAAACCTGCTTATCTCCTGCCATATGACCCTCCTACTGTTCGTCTCTCTAGATCAGGATGCCCTATTTACCATGTACAGTATATCATTTTTAGGGGGGGAGCCATGTACCAACCGTGTGTCACACGATCGTACATAGTTCATTTTGTGTATATATTATGCTTGTTCACTATCCCCTCGCATTAAAAAATAACCTGAAAAAACATGTCTGTTTTTCTCACCGGTAACAGTGACAATTTTGAACTGGAAATTTCCTGTTGCCTTGAGCTTTTGTATATAAAGGAGAGTTGCTTTCATCCTGTCTTTGAGTCACAACCTTCTTCTGCCCCCTCATAAGTTGCTGTGCAGCGCGGTTGATTCTCCAGTTTGATACGTGATGGTTGATAACTGTCGTCGCTGACCCAAACCCCAAGCTTCCAGATCTTTGACCTAGAACACCCTGGAAGTTACTAAACTCATATGTAGATACCCTTAGGGATGTGTATGTCAGAAGAGAACCAGCTTATCCTGTGCACGAGCCAAAGTACATCCTTTCTCTCTCAAAGTGCCTATAGTGTGTCCTCTCCAAAGTGACTTTGTGCCTCAACATAAATTGTGTGTAGTGTGTTGATACGTTGCTGCAAATTTGCCAGAAATTTTAAATTTTTTGTGTTGTGGTGAGTTCTGGTATAGTGTAAATCTTTGTAATTTGCCCAGGGAGATTTATGTACAAAAGTAAAGTGTATTTGTTTCGTTATCTGGTTATCTGGTTAACTTCATGTATTTTCATTAAGAATCAAGCTTAAATATAGTTTTAAAATTTAATTTCAAGCGATGATAGTGACTTTAATTTTCATAAGTATTCCATTCTTTTGTTTCAGTCTAAGGCTTTATGTAGATTTAAAAGTTCGAGTCAAGTGATTATAATCCTCTGAGGGCAACATTTATTTAGTCTTAGTATAAGTTTTGTTCATACTTAATATTTCGAGTGATTGATTTTTTTATGTAAATACTTTCAAAGGGTTATAATGTTTATAGAAAATATTCATTTTTGTTTTCACGGTACTCTCTCGTATTCCTGTTATAGATCGAATTAAGAGGTTGTTTGTATACAGTAGTTCTTGAAAATAACAACCCAGTTTTGTTTTGAGTGTACTTAAGAGACCTTTGGATATTCAATGTTTTTATGTATAGATGGCTGGGATATATATAACTGCTTCAGAGCTAGGGTATTAATATTTTCAAATATTGCAGATTCATATAAAAACAAACCGGTGAGGTTGGATCTCAAGAGGTTATGTAGCTCACCAGCCATAATATATCTATATCTATCTATATATATATATATATATATATATATATATATATATATATATATATATATATGTATATATATATGTATATATATATTTATATATATATACATATATATATATATTTATATTTATATATATATATATATATATATATATATATATATATATATATATTTATATATATATATATATATATATAGATATATATATATTTCTATATAAATATATATATATATATATATATATATATATATATATATATATTTATATATAAATATATATATATATATATATATATATATATATATATATATATATATATATATACAGGTATATGTATATTTACAGTATATATATATATATATATACATATATAAATATATATATAATATTTATATATATATATATATATATATATATATATATATATATATACATATATATATATATATATATATATATATATTTATATAATATTTATATATATATAAATATATATATATAAATATGTATATATATATATATATATATATATATATATATATATATATATATATATATATATACAGGTATATGTATATTTACAGTAAATATATATATATATATATATATATATATATATATATATATATATATATATACAGGTATATGTATATTTACAGTAAATATATATATATATATATATATATATATATATATATATATATATATATATATATATATAATATTATGTTTGGGTTCCCAGACCATGCAACTGTAATATATATATATATATATATATATATATATATATATATATATATATATATATACATATATATATATATATATATATATATATATATATATATATATATTTATATATATATATATGTGTGTGTGTGTGTGTGTCTGTGTATATGCATATATATATATATATATATATATATATATATATATATATATATATATATATATATATATGTAATAGTGCTTATTCATTCATATCATAGTCCAGAATGCTTGTTAGTAGAAATGGAACACGCAACAGCAAATAACGCCAATATTAATAAGTGAACACAAATGAACAAAACCTGAAATATATTGTGATTGCAGGTTCGAGTTGGCAATATCCTGGTAAACAACGGCAACTTTTCCTCCTACACTCTCTTGTGTACTTATGAGAAGATCTACCTGTATACGGAAGGCCAACTCTTGTGTACGAGATATTACGGAGTAATCGGGAGATACGTTAGCATCCAGATAATCGATACAGCATCCGAATATCTACAGATAAGTGAAGTCGCTGTCTACGCCCTCAAGATCAATGAAACTAGAGAAGGCCCTTAAGAGCCATTAAAAGTGTTAATGCTTCTGTTACACTGGTGGGGTTTCTTAAATTATATAAGTATACAGGAGAGTACATCTATAGAGTCCTAGCCTTTATACCTTCTAGCACATTTGAACAAAATCAACATCCGGATATTTCTACTCCATTCGGCACCGTTGGAGGCGCTTTATGTCCAGTTATTACCAATTTTATTCTCACTTTATTATTTATGTGCATGAACGTTTAACAAAAAATGTAATATGTATGAATAGAAAGAAGATTTTCAACTTTACAATAGAAAAGGTTGTAAATTCCAATCTGTTATATGTTGTGCTAAGATGAGTTGATTAAAGGTGCCTATAAAGGGCTTTGGACTTGAATGCGCAATTTGTTGGTAGTTGGTTCTCAAAGCAATTAAAAATCATACGTAACTTGGAATAGCGTAGGTATTTTAACTAGTCTTTGTGCATAGAGGTAGAAATTTTCTCATACATTATTTCTATTGACACCGTTCACACAGAGTGCTAAAGATGCTGGATAGAATGGTCTTATTTGAATTAATTTATTTCAAATTTAAGCTTCAGCTATTTTCTCCAGCTTGCACACAAGAAATCACCATCTGTATTGACAAAGCTTCAGTTCTGAAATATTGATGATAATATCTGTGTTCTTTTCTTGCATTTAATTTGTGAAATTCAAATGGAATTTGTGTTATCTGTAGATTATAACTGCGTGATGTGAAATTGCATATATCTTAAAATAAACAGTAATGATATTTTTACTTTCTTTGAATATTGACCTTTCAGACCTAAGTTTTATTTGTAAGATATGATGAGGATTAGGATTTCATCCACGTATTGTATTATTTCTTGCAATTATACTCTTAAATGGAAATTATAAAAAAAAGTCCAACTCGCTAGTCGCTACCGCTAGAGTTATGGGGTCCTTTGACTGGCCAGACAGTACCACATTGGATCCTTCTCTCCGGTCACAGTTCACGTTTCCCTTTCCCTACACATATACCGAAGAGTGGTTTATTCTTTACAGATTTTCCCCTGTCTTCACACCTGAAAACACTGAGATTACCAAACAATTCTTCTTCACCCATGGGGTTAACTACTAAGGTTGTTGTGACCTGATTGGTAACTGAGACTCTTAGTGCCTTTACTGTCTGCAACCTTACCATCCTTGTGAGCTAAGCTTTGGGGGTTTGGGGGAGCCCATGGGTTTATCTGTTGGGTCATCAGCAACCATGGCCTGGTCCTAGCTTAGGTGGAGAAGGGTCTTAGGTGCTGATCATATAATATATGGTCAGTCTCTAGGGCATTGTCCTGCTTGCTGGGGCAATGTCACTCTGCCCTTCATGAGCGACCTTTAAACCTTTAATAATTTAGTATCTAATTTCCTCTTGGTAAGGGTAGAAGAAACTCTTTAGGTATGGTAAGCAGCTCTTCTAGGGGAAAGGAACTCCAAAATCAAACCATTGTTCTCTAGTCTTGTATAGTGGCATAACCTGTGTACCATGGTCTTCCAGTGTCTTGGGTTAGAGTTCTTTTGCTTGAGGGTACACTCGGGCACCCACTCTAACCAATTTCTCTTCCTCTTGTTTCGGTAAAGTTTTTATATTCTATAGAGGATATATACATTTTATTGTTACTGTTTTCAAAATATCTGATTTTTCCTTTTTTTTTCTTTCCTCACTGGGCTATTTTCACTGTTGGTGCCCCTGTAATTATAGTATCCTGCTATTCCAACTAACATGTAGTAATAATAATAATAATAATAATAATAATAATAATAATAATAATAATAATAATTCTAGAGTAATCTTTTTCAACGCTTCTTTTAAAGTACTGTGAATAAAAATTAAACATGTATAGGAAGTGAACACACAGCTAATTACAAATAAAAACTTACATACCAGGAACAACCAAAGAAGTTGAAGTTGCCATTCCATGGCCGGAGCAGAGGCGCCCTCTATGGTTAGGTAAAGAAAACGGGGAAAAAGTAAGTAGAATTGGAAATAAACCTTTGTAAGATAGCCAATATATACACACATGCTTATTGCTATAACGCATTGCTTATGAAGATTTGGTCTTTAATTTTGTGAAAATTCACACCACTTAATAATAGAAATACCAGAAACAATAATTCTTTATTAATTTTGTTTGGAGTTGTCAACACTTGGACGGGTGACCGTTTGAAAGATGCCAAATGTCGCATAATTTTCCGAAGCTTTGGTCATGAGGCTGGCAGTCCCATCCCAGAAAATATGAGTGGTCATGCAATGATAAATTGCAAGTACTCATTTCTTTTAATCACCACATTTATTAATATTTGCTTTTTCTGTGGGTTCTAACCTCGGGCCTTATTAGGCCCGTGACCGTTCCTTATTTGTACGTTTACTCCAATAATTATTCATAATCCCTTCCACAGTTCTTCCACATCATAACTGGATTTGATAAAACATCTGTTTTCTCTTTATAGATGTCTCTAAGTTTTTATGTTTTTCCAGTTCTTCAAATCTGTTCTTAAAAGATCTATGTAAATGCTAATTTCCTGCTTAATTTGTTTGTTATTTGTTCTTTGAATTTACATCAGTCAATGCTATTCAGTGTACCTAAGCTCACGGTGGCATATTTCTGAGAAAAAAGAAAAAAATAAGTTTCGTGTATTGCAGTTTTAGTTCTTGCTTTAAGAGGCAGACAGTGAAGCTCAGAATTTGTTCAATGACTTATTTGGCTGTCTTGGTTACTAAACCTTGCAATTAATGACTTACTCTTCTCTTTAGACACTTTCAAGGCTAATTATTCAAATGTCTTAGCATAGAATACTTATACATTTTTTACTTGTGGGAACAAGCCTTCCTAATTCCCCCTCCCACCTTTTGTACACTATAAACAACAAGCAGTGCTTTTCAGAAGCCAGCAATTTCATCGATAGTTGTTTTCTGTGATCACTTTACTCCTTCATTCTGGCTTCATTCTTTGTAATTCTTGCACGAAGTGGCCAAGGCACCAGCCATCCGTTGAGATACTACCGTTAGAGATTTATTGGGTCCTAACTGGCCACACAGTACTACATTGGATCCTTCGCTCCGGTTACGGGTCAATCCATTTTTGCTGACACATGCACAGAATAGTCTGGCCTATTTTTTACACATTCTCCGCTTTCCTCATAAACTTGACAACACTGAAATTACCAAACCATTCTTTTTTTTCAAGAGGTTAACTACAACTCCGTAACTGTTCAGTGGCTACTTTCCTCTTGGTAAGGGTAGAAGAGACTCTCTAGCTATGGTAAGCAGCTGTTTTAGGAGGACACCCCAAAATCCCACCATTTTTCTCTAGTCTTGGATAGTGCCATAGCACCATGTACCATGGTCTTCCACTGTCTTTGGTTAGAGATATCTTGCTTGAGGGTACAATCGAGACCACTATTGTATTTTGTTCGCTTCCTCCTGGTATTTTGAATTTTTTTTTCTCGTGATATTTTCAAGTTTTTATTGTTAATATATAAAGATTTATTTGAATGTTACTTTTGTTCTTAAACTTCTCTTGTAGTTTTTCCTTATTCCATTCCTCACTGGGCTTTTTCCCAGTTCTCCCTTCGGTTTATAGCATCCCACTTTTCCAACTAGGGTTGCAGCTTAATAATAATAATAATAATAATAATAATAATAATAATAATATTAATAATAATAATAGTAATAATAATAATAATAATAATAATAATAATAATAATAATAATAATAATAATAATAATAATAATATTTAGAAAAGGTAAAACGGCTAAAGTATTTCATATCATTAGAATCACAAACTATTTACATGTTCCCTCTAACATTTTTTTCTCCGGTCGATATCCAAATTGGTGACGGCTGTTAAAGCAACACGTCATTTTACCTACCAACGACCTTGGAACAGTCTTCATTTGTTTTAATCTCTTGTGAACATGATACGTTTCATCTCTCTGATTTCTTATTTCAGTGCTAGGACCTTTTAATTTTCATCTTTTTGGTGGACCTTCTTAAGGTAATCTTCATAATTTCAGGTTGACCTTTTAATAATATTTTTATCATTTTAGCTGGGAATATTTAGGTAATTTTCCTCTATCTAGCGTGATATTTTATGGTATATTTTCTAAATTTAGTTGGACATTTTAAGGTAGTTTTCATCCTTTCATCTGAACCTTTTTAAGGCAATTTCCATATTTTAAGCTAGACCTTTTCTCAAGGTCAGTTTCATATATTTACGTGGACCTTTTCTTAAGGTCATTTTCATCTTTTTACCTGGACCTTTTCTTAATGTCATTTTTATCTTTTTACCTGAATCTTTTCTTCAGGCCATTTCCAAAATATAGAGGGAACTTTTCTTAATGCCATCCTCCTCCTTTGGAGAGATCTATTTTTTAGACCATAGTTTCATTTAGTAAGACCTTTATTCATAATAATAATAATAATAATA
Organism: Palaemon carinicauda; assembly: GCF_036898095.1. Taxonomy (NCBI): domain Eukaryota; kingdom Metazoa; phylum Arthropoda; class Malacostraca; order Decapoda; family Palaemonidae; genus Palaemon; species Palaemon carinicauda. The sequence continues at coordinate 29,664,864 of NC_090741.1, read as the reverse complement.
ATAATAATAATAATAATAATAATAATAATAATAATAATAATAATAATAATAATAATAATAATGATAAATAGGAAATCAACAAAAATCATATATCTTTGCCACCTCCTTGCATGCGAATAGTCCCCTTTGATTATTTTAATAATATACCTGAGGTGAGTCATTGCTCCTAAACGTACGTTAGAGCTGAACTAAGTATTGTTGTTTTTCTTTTTTTCTCTCTCCATTTATTACCTTACAACTTTCATGGTTATATTTGCAAGATATTGCCTCTCACACTAGGTGCATATAGCCTGTGGCCTTTAATTCCTAACCCGTGAAGTGAATGGTCTTTCTAGATTCAATAAGTAGTGTACTGTACAATATGTATGTATATGTAGGTTTAAATATGTACCAGTCATATCCGTCTTTATAGTAATTGAATGATCATTGGAATGTTGAAATAATCTATTCTTTACTTTTCTCGCAGCATTTAGAGAAACATTTGTAATGGAATAATTGTAATCTCATCTGTATTAGTGTATGTGAATGGGGTAGTGGAATCAACGTCGATCATTTAGTGTATATATATATATATATATATATATATATATATATATATATATATATATATATATATATATATATATATATATATATATATATATATATATACATATATATATATATATATATATATATATATATATTTATATATATAATTATATATAAACATATATATATATAAATATATATATATATATATATATATATATATATATATATATATATATGTATATATATATATATGTATATATAAATATATATATATATATATATATATATATATATATATATATATATATATATATATATATATATATATATAAATATGTGTGTGTGTCCTAATCCTTGTATGCAAAATATATTTTATATAATCAGATTAATGAACTTCATAGGAGTACTATGAGTTCCATAAATTGGATGGCAAGATAACTGAAGTCTGCTATACGTGACGAGTCCCTTGTCTCACAAGGTGATGTGTTTGAGAGTATATTTCCATCTAAGTGGAGAATTACACAAAAACAAACAATTCAGCTGTGAATTCGGATGTGTATAAAGGTATTCACAAAACATTTTGTAATAAAGTGAAAAAAACCATGTTCCCATGTCTCATTATCCATTGACATGGGACATATTGGTGTCAGGTGTGAAAATACGTCTCTTTGTGTATGCTGTGAGTGAAGTTGTTCTTTAAGCCAGTAAAATAAAAGTGCAAAATGCTTAGATAAGCGAGAACTAACATAGCAGACGTTGCTGCTGTGTTAGATTAAAACAAAGGAGCAGTTGGTTATGGTGATGTCAATGAAGAATATAGACGAGAACAACAAACGAAGGACTTAGAAAATAGGTTACATAACCTAGTTGAGTTAAAGAACAGATTCTTAGTTGAAAGAGAAGGGGAGCGGCACGCAAACACAGTATATCCGACGTACATGAACGAAGTTAAAACGATCACAAGTGAAAGTACAAGTGCATAGCCGAGTGAAGATACGCTAAACGTCGTAGTTTGAAAACTGCTAGAACTCCAGGCAAGTGTTAGGCCTTTTGATGATCAGCAGTTAAATGAAAGGTTTCAATCGATCAAAGTGTTTTTGAGAGACTTTGAAGTAGTCACGTGTGGGTGGTCAAAAAGAGAGAAAGCAATTCAAGTAATTAGGTTGCAGAAAGATGATCCAGCAATGGAGGTAATGTGTTGGCCACAAGACAGTTTAAGAAGTTATGCTGAAGCAAAACAACGTTCAATTGAGAAATACGCCGTACATGATGCGAGACAAGGGGGCATTAAAGAAAATTACAAACCCAATATTCGGAAAGGTGAATCCGTTTTTAGTTTTGCAAAGCACATTTTTCGGGATTGTGATTTGTTTGCTACACGCAGTGTCAATCTCCTAGAAGGTGATAAAAAAGCAGTTGCCTGTAAACATATTCGCAAATTAGTAAACCTGTATTTATGTGGTTACTTTTTCGAAGATAATGGCTCGTTAGTAAACGTAGTGATGGCGATACAAAACATTCTAGACAGTTTGCCAGAAGAAAAAATTACTGAGAATAACTACGCCAATTCCGAGAAGGTGGGAGCCATGAGAGGCAATCACCAACACCCAAAGCGGGAGAGGGGAGAACGCAGTCAGAAGGTGAGAAGAGTCGTGAGATGTTGGAAGTGTGGGGGAGAGGGGCACCGATGAGTGGGGAGCTACACCTAAGGATCCCGCCACTTTTACACTTGTCAGGCCTACGGTCATCCATCTCGAGAGTGCCCAGCAAAACACACTGAGGTCGGGCGAGCTGTAGCACATGTACACCACACCCCGCCCAACATCCGAGGAAACGGAAACAGAGGAAGAGGGAGATGAGGGAGATCAATGACCTCCCCCAGGACATCAAAGGCAGCAGCTGAGTCAGCGGTGAGAGTGACTACGATGAACTCTGTAGAGCAGGCACTTGGACCTGCATTGGTATCCCTGATCTCATCCCCACCGCACTAGAGACAGGAGCAGAGGCAGCGGCATTGTAAGCGAGGTCGTTGGCATGTGCCCCATATATCCTGACGGGCTGCTAGGAATGTTAGCAGTCAGGATTGAACTACCAGATAAGTCCATTCAAGTGGTAATCGACATAGGAGCCAGCATTTCGCTTATGTCAAAGGAATTCTCCTCAAACCCTCTACAGTCAGCGGCATCCATAATCCTTGACACGCCAGACGGAAATAATCTATAGGCAAGGTATACAATGATCGTTAACTTTAAGGTGGGATCTGTGAAGTTTACACATGATTTTTTGTTTTGCCCACCTTGGGAATTCAAGAAATCGAGGATATGTTAGGGTTAGATATTTTTATGGGTAATCAAATATACATTATTGGGGAAAAAAATAGAATAACAGTAAATGCAGGGGTTGCATTCTGCCGATAGAAAGTCATGAGAGAGTAAGTGCTTGTACGGGAAAGGAGGTCAATTAAGTAAGGTAAAATCTGTATCTGAAAGAGGAGAAGTATGGCCACCCACGCCCCCAGACACTTACGAGCATATCAGTGACCACGTGTCAGCCTCTCACGGAAGGAACCAAGGTCGTTGTTAAACTCTATGATAATTGGAGACTCATAGTCTTAGAGGGCTTGTCAGAAATAAAAGAGAACAGAGCTACTGTAACGATAGTTTATTTATCAAATAAAATCGTTGTGTTAGGAAGTGATTCTGTGTGTGAATTAGAGTTATGTGAAATTGCTAATATTAGGATTTTGGGAACCACAGCCCCGGGCCCGCACAGACAGATGCACTCAGAACATGATTATGCAAGCTCGAATACTATGTCCCCCAGAATATCAACTTGTAGTTAGTAACATTGTTAATAATTATTCCGATGTAATTGCAATTTGAAACGAGCCACCCGTGAGGATTGATCGATCTCCCTCTAGCATGGAAACTGGGAAGGCGAAGCCGATCAAATCAAAGCCCTATAAGGTACTCATTAATGTGTTTGTGGTAGCTCAAGTCCAACTGATTACCGCCCAATTTCCATTACTCCCATATTATCTAAAGTTTTTGAACGTCTTAATAGGTTTGTATATATATGCATATATATGAATATATATATATATATATATATATATATATATATATATATTTATATGTATATATATATATATATATATATATATATATATATATATATATATATATATTTATATGTATATATATATATATATATATATATATATATATATATATATATATATATATATTTATATATACATATACTGTATATATATATGATAAATTTTCCACATTTAGAGGTGTTTTGAATACGAAAAACACGTCTAAATGTGCAAAATTTATCATTAATCTAACACCTAGTAACAAACTACCAATTGGCTACGATGGTGAAGATAGGTTGATTTCAATTCTAAGTACAAAACACCTGAATTCGACTGGTAGAAGTACAGAAGAATTGTCATTGACTTTTATCTTTCTTCGTGGCTAGGTGGTAGTCACTGGCCATACAAGCTTGCCGGACCAGGGTTCGATTCTCGGCCGGTCACAAGCTCCTGTCTTTTTGTGATTTCGCCTGGGGCTCTGATCCCGAGGTCGTTAAGAGAATCCAGACATTAATGTATCAAAAATATATGTGGCTTATTTGAATATATATATATATATATATATATATATATATATATATATATATATATATATATATATATATATATGTGTGTGTGTGT
>NC_090741.1:29648109-29653109 GCF_036898095.1 Palaemon carinicauda | reverse complement strand
TGGCCTATCGTTCAGCGTGTAGTAACATACAGTGACTACCCGCGCACCCTCTTAATTAATCGTCCCAAATTAATTACACTGCTGCTCGCAGACTTAAAACAGAAGGTTAAAGAATTCTACCTGCTGCTACCACAGATCTCATAAGTTGCTCCACTTGCTTCGCATAGTGCATAGAGAACGCCTTGGATGACTACCAGCCGGTGTGCAAACAAGGATGTTCAAAGTCCATATAATTAAGGAAATTTTATGGAAGAGGCACCTCTCCTCGGATCATGACTAACGGGTGTACTGTCTGGATCCATTCTGCGAATAACACGGGTGAATTTCGCCCTTAGTTATAGATAACTTTGAACCCAGGGTTTCTCTTCTGAAAATAGATTCAGTTCTCCCTCTAAGAATGTACGTGGCCTTCCTCTCTAGAGAGAGCCACTATTTCATAACTCTGGCCCCCTAAAATCAAAACCTTCTAAGCACATTCTTCATTGTCCATTATTTATACACAATGAGGAATCATATCTAATGACCATGCAAAGGGTCTTTGGAAGCGCTGAAGGGCTAGTTCATTAAGAACGTCGTTTGAAAGGTCGACCTGTAAGGCATATGGTATCTCACTTGTCAAGGCAGGCTTGAACAATAGAATTGTGTTGGCTGCTAAACCTTGCTCATGAAAGTAAGTGAAGAATGATAAATAGGAATCTGTCGGGATTTCTTTCGGTTTCTTCGTCTTGACAAAGGATAGTTATTCCTTCCCTGAAGCCTCATAGTGTCTTCTTGTTTCCTCCAAAAGTCTAAACTGACTTTTAAACACCGAATCTTTTTGTAATCGTTATGGAGAGAAAATCATGAGATGTAGGTTCCGTGTTTTCTGTGATGGAGCGAAGACAATCGACTTCTGTACTCGCTGAAACAGGGATGGATCCGGTAGAGGTACGAATTATAGTCGTAGTTCCAATGCCAGAGGGAACCACATGCTATTTGGCCACTTGTGGGCCACTATTGCTGCTTTCCCTTTTAAGGATGTCAGCTTATCGAGGACCTTCAAAAGGAGGTTGTGCAAAGGGAACAGATAGATACTGGACCATCTGTTCCAGTCCAGGGACATAGCGTCCACTGCCTCCGCTAACGGATCCTCGTAAGGGGACCCGTAACGATCTATTTTCTTGTTGTCTTTCATCACAAAGAGGACTATCTGCAGCTCTGGGACTCGACTCAAGATGAAGGAGAACGATCCTGCGTCAAGGGACCATTCTGACTCTATAGGGGTAAACCTCTTAGCACTGTATCTGTTATCGAAGCACATTGTATTGAGCCCAGCACTCTCTCCTGTTCGCGTCTTGATATCTGTTTGGATTTCAATAGTCTCTTGACAGATCCTGCTATTTCTTTCCTCTTCTTACTAGGGAAGGAAAGCCGATGTGACTCCAAATTCCAGAGGATTCCCAACCACTGAACTTTTTGAGCTGCAAAAAGTCGAGACTTTTTTATGTCGATCCTGAATCTCAGATGTTCCAGGAACTGGATCACTATCTTAGAAGCTTGCTTGCATTCTGTCCTGGATGCTGCCCACACCAGCCAGTCATCCAAGTAGGCTACTACTTGGAACCCCTTAGGCGTAATTGATGGACGGCTGCGTTCGCGAGCTTCGTGAAAATCCTTGGGGCTATGTTTAGCTCGAAAGGCATGGCTCTGAAGGCGTAAAGTTTTCTATGTAACTTGAAGCCTAGGTAGAAGGAGAGGTGACAAATAATTGGAATATGCCAATAAGCGTCAGACAAGACTATAGCAACATCATATGCCCTCCTGGGCAGTAGGGTCCTTATGTGCTGAAGCGTGATCATTCTGAACTTGTAGTTCACTATGAACTTGTTGAGTGGCGACATGTCTCGAATGACTCTGAGTTTTTCTGAGTCCTTCTTGGAACACAAAACGGCCTTCCTTGGAATTTTATGGACTTAGCTTTCCGGATTACTCTTTTGTCTAAGAGTTCTCGGACATATTTTTCCAGAACGGGGGTTGAGTGTTGGAAGAATTGAGGAAATTGAGGTGGAGGACTGCTCCAGCTCCAACCTAGTCCATTTTTAATCAGGCTGTGGGCCCAGGGATCGAAGGTCCAATGATCCCTAAATAGCTGTAGTCTCCCTCCTACTGGAGGTATCTTACTTCTGCTGCTGTGGACATGAGGCCTTGCCTCCTTGACCGCGACCTCCCCTGTATCCCCTTCCTCTTGCAGGGCGTCTAGAAGAACCTCTGGCTGTTTCTCTAGCCCTCGAACAAAAGGAAGAATTTTGCCTTTCAAAGGCTGGGTAAAAACTGGCGACTGTGTCGCCACTTGTTGAGGTACCACCTGGCACGTGGTTGGAGGTTGTGCCACTATCTGAGGTACCGCGGTCACAGGAAGTTGTTGTTGATGTTACTGTCGGTAAGGTTTAGCCGGCCGAGAGGATGGCCCAGGCTTTTTTGTCTTCCTCTTGGGTTGGGGACCCTCATCCGGAGAAGACTTTCTCTTAAGATCTAAGCCCCACTTTTTGAGAAGGTTCCTATTCTCTGTGGTGGCCTTGTCTACTACCTCTTTAACCACTTTATTGGGAAAGAGGTCTTTACCCCAAATACAAGAGGAGATCAATTTCCTCGGTTCGTGCCTCACCGCAGCCGAGGCGAACACAAACTCTCTAGAGGCTCTCCTAGCTTTAATAAAGCTATAGAGATCCTTCGTAACTATGGCCAGATGGGTTTTGGCCACAACCATGAATAGGTCCGGGTTCTTGGGGACACTTGCCATCGTTTCTAGTGTCGTTTGCAATGACATCGATGCCGCAAGTCTTTCCTTTGTCTATTGCTCTCTATGCAAGAGAACCTCCGACAGTTTTGGAAGTGCCTCACTGAACTGGCGTTCAGCAATATCAGCTTCCAGCTTCCCGACTGAGAAGGTAAGGTGTACGTCCTTCCAGTCTTCTTGGTCCAAGGGCAAGGTCAGAGATAACTGCTTGCACTCTTCCAAGGAGGGGCATGGTTTCTCTTCCTCCACCGCCTTTAAGGCGGCCTTATATCCCTTTTCTAAGAAGGGAAAGGCTCTGGTAGGAGAGGCCACAAACGAGGGAAGCTTCTTACTCAAGGCTGGCATCTTTGAGTTCGTGAAGCCCCTCTCTTTCATCGAGCTCGCTAGTAACGTCTGAGCTTTACTATGGTAAAAAACTATGACCTCCTTCGGCTCCGTCTCCTCCTTTGAGGTTGGCTCGTTCCTAAGATGGACATAGCAGTCCGGATAAGAATCTTTGTTGGGCCAAAATTTCACTTCTTCAAGGGGAATTGCTCCCAACTTTTTTGAGATCACGATCTTCCCGGTTGTCATTGGCATGTGTTCGGCATACCTACAAGGATTGGTATCCGAGTACAAAGGAAGATCCTTCACGCTGAGCCGCTTCTGGGGCCCACGTGATGCTGCAAGTCTACGTAACTCCAGTTTCATTGCAGCTTCCTTCTCATCATTCTTCCTTTGAATTTGTTGGATCATCTCAACGATGGAAGAAAGAGTCCTTCCCAGTTCATCTGGGATAGCAGACGATGTAGACGGAATAGGTTCTGGGTCCGGAACCGAAGTAACCGACACTTCATCGATTTCTTCCTCTTCTACTTGAGGAGCCTGGAACAGCTCCTCCTCCTGACCTTCTCCTAGAAGGTCCTTCTCAGTAGAATCCAACACCTCCGACATCCTATCATCCAATTGGATGTCTTGAAGGGCGGCCGAGACTTCAGAATCTACCGGATTCTCTGCAGTTGGTATCTCCACCTGAGGCTGGGGGATGATTGCATCAGCTGATGCTTTAGGAAAAAGGTAGGCCCTCAACTTCTCATTTGAAAGGTAGGGACCTGAGGTGTTTTTCTGAAAGCCCCTCACCCAGGAACATAATGTTTCCCTGGCAGCATCCCTTGAATCCGTTGACTTAGGGTCGTCAAAAGCCTCGGTAATCAGGTTAGAACAAACTGTACAAACCTGAGAGTCCCAATAGCGGAGATCACCTCTGGAGGCTGCGCGTGCTACGTGCCTCCTGCAATACTGATGTCCACAGAAATTCTTACTGCGAACATTACAGAACACACTCCCGCACTTCGGATGGTCCTCCTGTAAAGAGAAGAAAAATCCATTAGTATCAAGTGAAGGCTTTCACTTATATTGAGACATTTAGCTTATATAGAAAAGCTATAAAAGAAAAAAGGAAAGCCACATGATTGTATTTCCTGTCCAGTCAATTGCCGTAACCTCACAAGATATTAAAACTAAGGTTAATTCTATACTAGAATACCTTATGTAATTTCCTAAACGGAAATTTAATGTGTAGTTTTAATATACGGGATCGAAAGAATACAGAAAGAACTCACTTTCTATATAATGTAGGGTCTCAACAAAAGGCTGTACAAGATATCACAAACTCTGTACAGCAGTTTCAACTAATGCAGTGTGTACTACACTACGAATATAGAAACTACTGTACATTGCATGCTGTTGTACCAGCCAGCACGTGCCAGTAGGCACCGGCGTACTCCAGCACGTGCCGGCCGGCATCTACCCCTTTATAGATCAAAGACATACTATCTTTAACTAATAGGCGGCAGCCCACTGATTCGCGACTGTGTGCCGGCCGGCAATCATTGCCAGGCGACGGCTGAAAACACTAATACCCGGCTGTCGGCCGCTAATCGTAACGGCCAGCAGATTTGGGCTGTGATTCCACTGCCGGCCGGCAAAGGTAATAAAACCCATGATGGCCGGCAGTAGCCAAGAACCAGAGAACCTCTACCTGCCCGGCTGTCGGCTCTCAAGCCGGCAGCCGGGACAGGGGTGCAACACAATAGTCAGAGAAACAGTATGGATGAAAGGTTATAAGGCGGCATGCCATACGACCTTCCATCCAGAAAGAGTGAACTTATGGAAGGGGAGAATGTAGCGTTCAGGCTTCCAAAGAATCCACAGCCTGCTGGGCTCTACCGGCAGACATGGAAGA
>NC_090741.1:29585609-29640609 GCF_036898095.1 Palaemon carinicauda | reverse complement strand
TTAAAATAGCAAGATACACTTATGTACTGCAACACCGGAAGACATAGAGTACACTAAAGTTACTAAATACAGTTTACTTAAAAAAAGAAAAAAAAAAGAATTATTTTGACATTATCGTTGGTCCCCTATAATGGAAGGCCTTATTAATTTACTAGATGTATTAATGTTATTAGACATATATAAAAATCTCTCTCTATATATATAGTTCTGACATTTTTTTCGGATAGCAGTTTGTGTCCGTATACTGTAGCAGTAACTCTGATTTCTTATTGAAATTTTACTTTTAGTTTATTGTCATTAAATCTTGAGATTCTTGATACACCAGATAAGTAGTAATTTGCAGAGTTTAATACATTTCGTAACCGGACGGGGAAATGTTTCGAACAGAAAATATAAGGATAATTTATTATTAATCAATCAATCAATCGATCCTGTAGTAAATAAAGTGATTTAACCGAATTTGACCTTCATTTCAACCGCAAACAAACAGAACAACAAGTTCGACTGCTTCGTTCCCCACTGCACACTAACTAAAACTGGCAATTGAAATGGAGTCAAAGTCGGTGAAATCATAATATTTACTACATAGGTAGTGGTTGGCCTGGGCACAAGCCCCCGTTGAGATACTACCGCCCGAATTTTATGAGGTCCATTGACTCGCCACACAGTACTGCATTGGATCCTCCTATCTGGTTACGGTTCTCTTTCCCTTTCCCTACACATACACAGAATAGTCTGGCCTATTCTTTAAAGATCTTCCTCGGTCCTCTTACACCTGACAACACTGAGATTACCAAACAATTCTTCTTCACCCAAGGGGTTAACTATTGCACTTTAATTGTTCAGTGGCTACTTTCTTCTTGGTGACGGCAGAATAGACTATTTAGCCATGATAAGTAGCTCTTCTAAAACAAGGACACTTCAAAATCAAACCATTGTTCTCTAGTATTGGGTAGTACCATAACCTCTGTACCATGGTCTTCCGCTGTCTTGGGTTAGAGTTCTCTTGCTTAAGGGTACACTTGGGCACACTGTTCTATCTAATTTCTCTTCCACTTGTTTTGTTGAAGTTCTTACAGTTTACATAGAAAATATCTCTTTTAATGTTACTGTCCTTAAATAGTCTATATTTCCTTGTTTCCTTTCCTCACTGGGCTATTTTCCCTGTTGGTCCCCTGAGCTTATAGCATCCTTCTTTTTCAACTATGATTGTTACTTAACAAATAATAATAATAATAATAATAATAATAATAATAATAATTTAGTATGAAATCCTAAATAAATTGAAATGTTGTAATAAGGGAGAAAACGTTTGAAAAGTGTATGAAAACCAAAATAAGTATATAGGTGGGTATTGCATCAACGAATATATAACAACGGTAGTAGCGATCAAGTCTCGTTGTATACTTAAATAACTGGGATAAAAAATGATATTTCCACTTGGGTGTTGCATAACCATACGTATTAGAAGAATGGCTAGGATGAAACGCAATATTTTCATGTGGGTATTGCATAAAAGAATGGGTACATGTGATATTAGAAGGGTCAGATCAAGTACAATATTTGAATGACCTGACTAAAAATGAGGAACGTTCATAAGAAAACGAGTAATCATTGCGTAAAACGTTATATGTACATGTGGGTATTACATTAAAGGAAGGGTACATACGGTATAAGAACGGTTAGGTCAAGTAGAACACTTGAATGTCGTGGATAAAAATACTTGAATGGCGTTGGGAAAAATGTGGAGGGATTATAAGGAAACCAGTAATCCTGTTGGTTAAAGTAAAAGGGGACATGGTATATGGGCAGAAGTTCTAAAACTGGTATGTGAAGACCAGGGCTTGTTGGTTTCTTGGTTTAGAAAGTCGGCACCTCCCCACATAGATATTGTTTATTCCTGGAGCGTCAATATAGGACAATACTACAATATTCTTTTATTTGATTCTCAGCAATGACTAGAAAACGCCAAAGAAAAAACTAAATGAGCCTCAACTCCACTTGATGTGTCACTGACGGCTATTTCAGGAATAATATTTTTTGGCTGCATATATAACAGACCGGCCTGTGCCTATGATTTGTTTGAGATGTAAGCATCACCTTAAAAAGGAAGCACTAATATGATGGATTTATATCACTCTATTGCCAACATATATTTTGTGATATGAATAAATTTTCATACATCACTTTCAAGGATTAGGAAGTTTTACTTGATTTTTTTTTTAGTTGACAACTGGGATTTTTCATTCGCATAATTGTTTTAGAATGATTATTACTCTGGACTTTATATACTAGCTATTTTTTTTTTTTTTTTTTTTTTTTACCATACGCAGTTTTCAGTGATTAGCAAAATTAATATCTATACTTCTGTGATATTCAGATCTGTGATTAAGAAAATATGTGGAAATTAATGCTTTAATGCTCTACTCACTATTATTTCAATGACTTTTTATTTGGTTATTCATGAAACCCTATCAAAAATTAACCATAGATATGATTTAACATTTAATTCAAACTATGGGCTCATTGAGCAAGAAAAAAAAATTATGTGCTAACTTGACCCTCAGTATGCCAACTTACCCCGCATATGAGGTGTTAGCACATGTGAAAAATTGTTTTCAAAACACAGTTGTGTTTATTTGGTCACGAATCATTGTTTGTGTTACAATGAACGGTAGTCAAATATTTATACTTTTAATTCCATGTAAAAAAGTGCCAAAATACTTAATATTTGATATTCATAAATAAAAATTTTTAAAGTGTGCCAGATAGCCCCGGTCTACTACATACGAACGAACGGGAGCCAATACAACCGACCCTTAAAATGTCAACAAATAAATGAAATATATAGGATTAGTATAGACAATTTTGACAGTTGTTGTACGTCCAAGGAAAGGTTTGTTTTACCATTATATACCATTTCTCTAGTAGTTTTTCCCCCTTAAATCCTGGGTTCCTATTGAGGGTCTCCCATTGTCAGCGTATATATATATATATATATATATATATATATATATATATATATATATATATATATATATATATATATATATATATATATATATATATATATATATATATATATATATATATATATATAATATTCCATTAATTATTTATTTGCAGTAAAAATTAGCGTCATTTTCGGAGGAATTGGGTGTTTTTCTATGGCAAAACAATGGTTTTCTGTAGAGAATTTTCCCAGTCCCTAACTATAAATAACCACTTAGCTATGTCGTTGAAGTTTTTTATTAAAATTCTTGGCAAATTTATTCAGCAGGCCATCGAATCTTTCCCCCCCCCCTCTCTCTCTCTCTCTCTCTCTCTCTCTCTCTCTCTCTCTCTCTCTCTCTCTCTCTCTCTCTCTCTCTCTCTCTCTCTCTCTCGGGCAAAAGGTTAAAAAAGTTCAAATGATTTAGTTACCTATATGAGTTTGCTTGTTTTCTTTAGTTGATTCTGAAAGCATAGAAAACGTTACCTTTTTAGCTTATACACTATATCATTTTATCAACTACTTCTTTAACGAACCTTTGGTTGCCTACAATTTGCGTCCACGTAGTGATTAACTATGGCTTTTGTACGTGTATTATAAGACCTGACTATAAAATGAAATTACAATAATACAACAAACGAAAAAAAAAGAAGAATGGGGAAACGGAGCTTTAGACTTTGTCCTAACTCGATTTGATTTTTGGTATTGTTCTTATCTTATGTCACAAATTTAATTTTATAGCATTAAAATATTATTCATATTACCTAAAATAAAGGAATTATTTTATAGTGGTCTCTTCCAATCACTTATTGTTAACCTCGTAATGTTTGTTTGTTTATTTTTTTTTTTCGTTGTCTTCATTTCTGTTTTCCACTTGTTCCCAAACTCAGGCAAGGGCGTAGGAGCAGGGGGGGGGGGGTGCTTGTGTGTGTGTGTGTGTGTGTGTGTGTGTGTGTGTTGGTGGGGGGGGGGGGGTGCTATAGCCCCCCCCCCCCTCACCTATATGCTGAAGATATGCTCTTAAACATTCAAATTTACATTTCGTAAATCCATTTTACCTCTGGCAACAGCTCTTGTACAGTCTCACCCCCCCCAACCCACCCCACCCCCTCCACGTAAGTATCATGTTAAAGTTGAAGTTAAAGTATCGGGTTTTAGGTCTCCACTCAGACGATCTACATCATTCTGTTAGTACCCAGCATCATAGTTTCACAGTCCCGTCACTCGTCACTCGCTTAGTTTTACAGAGAGTAGCCCCCTTATTGGGAATAGAGCCACTTATAATGTTTGACCCCCAGTGCATATCGTGCAAACATATGTTAATCTATCCATCATTACCAAACACTATTTTAATAACATACTTCATTATTGATACACATTAATAAATGGAAAACATGACACACGCGAACACGTGTACTTGACAAATATTGCACATATAAAAATATGCATATATATATATATATATATATATATATATATATAGTTATGAACTCTTAAGAGATAGTAACGAGTTCACAGATTCTTTATCTATCATAAAGCCCTTACCACTATGATAATGAGTAGGACTCGTACCAGAACAAAAAACAATCCAAGGAACTTCCTCAAAGAGAAGGATACAGAGACTAAACAAACACTTTAATTAATTATTACAATTAATAACTTAAATTACAAAGAAATCCCTTGAAAACTGAACTTTAGGGAAGAAAAACAAACTGGTTATTACAATTCCACAGACATATTCGCCTAGCTAACTAGCACACTGAAGTAAAAGAAAAAGTTACCAGGTAGAGATAGAAACCACATATACACGGGTTGTTGTGATAGAATGAGACAAAGTAAGAAAATATCCTTAAACCTAATTGATTAACACAGTTAAATGGCAATAAACATACATTGTGAAAACCGAAAAATAAACGTCATCCAGCTAATATCAATTAACTTCTACAAATACCATTCCCTCAGCAACACGTCATATAGTTTTATCTCCAACTGTAAATGTCAGCAATACCGCCAAGTAGGAGACACTCAACATACGTCGTCTATGGGTTGGATTGGTCACAACATAACACACAGGGTCTCGGATCTTACCCTTTTCTCCGCCACTGGGAAGCCCCTTGACGACTCCAGAGGTTCAGCAAGCTGAGGGCACGGGCAACGATGGATGAAGCTCGCATCCAAAAGTACGAAATGTATGGCAGGGCATCACACGAACTGATGAGACGTCAGTACAAATACAATTCATAGGGGATGGCGATGAACACCTCCAAGATGCCACAGCTGCACAAACATCGAGGACGTCTTTAGAATATTTCACGTAACTTGCCACAAGCCGTCAGGAAGTATGGGAGCTGAAAACCTCTCTATAAGGAGCCGAGTCGCTTACTGTCGTCTTTTCACTCCAAAGGGCCCCACATCACCAGCGGGGACGAAAACAAAACAGGCGACGAACAGCCGAAAGATCATCAACATGAAAAGATAAAAACACTTACATGGGTGACGTACCAATTTAAAACTACAATTACCCTTTGAGGGGAGAAAAACATCCCCAAGTCCAGCCTTCAAAAGACATAAACAAAACTGGACAAAAACAAGCAAAAATTTACTTTAAAGTGCAAAATCAAATGCACAGCAAAAATAGAAAAAATAAATTAAATACGTTAATTCTATTACAATATATATATATATATATATATATATATATATATATATATTCTTCATAATTCTTTTTTAATATGTATACTTTTATATAATTTCTTCATAATTCTTTTTAAATATGTATACTTTTATATAATTTCACAGCCTATGAAGTATTAATTATACATTATTCATACACTTTAATATGTATATTTTCTGGTCTCAGGTATGACTTTCAAATATGTATGTTTATATTAGAAATATGCTTGTTCTTAATTTTGCTTACTTACAATTATTCTATACTGTATATATATATATATATATATATATACAGTATATATATATATATATATGTATATATATATATATATATATATATATATATCCAAATAAGCCATATATATTTTTGATACATTAATGTCTGGATTCTATTAACGACCTCGGGATCAGAGCCCCAGGTGAAATAACACAAAGACAAGAAATTGTGACCGGCCGGGAATCGATTCCTGGTCTGGCAGCTTGTATAAACAGTGACTAAAATACTTGGCCACGAAGAAAAATAAATGTCAATGACAATTCTTCTGTACTTATACCTGTCGAATTCAGGTGTTTTGTACTTAGAATTGAAATCAACATATCTTCGCCTGGGGCTCTGATCCCGAGGTCGTTAAAAGAATCCAGACATTAATATATCAGAAATTTTTGTGAAAATAAGAAATTTAAATTGTTTATGTGAGATGAATGAATTAATAAGGAAAGACGCAGAAAATTGTAAGGAATAAGAGAATGCAATAATGATTTATGTGGAAGAATATTATGACAGAAAGGAAGAAGAAAATAAGTGTGTCAAATATATACTGTATTTGTATGTTTGCAGTGAGACAAAAATATTCTCATGTGACAAGTTTGACTGATAGAATGAAAGAGGGAGGAGAGACGATAATGTGCAAATAATGTTTTATATGTGATAATTGAATATATATTTGGAATGTTATCAAACCAGGAATATAAGGAAAAGACAGAAGTTTGTGAAAATTAATTTTGAGACAATGTCTACTACGATTTAGAATGGTAGATGAAATAACATCAATTAGATCTTATTCAGCATCATATATGAGATGTACGTGCTATAGTAATTGTGTGGTTTGAATTACAGTGTCAGATTTGTGCAAGTTTGATAAGTAACGCAATATGTATTCTTCACCGAATAAAGCTAGGTGAGGCGGTGTATATGTTAGTCTCATTCTGATCCTTATAACTCAAAGGAAATGTAAAGGAAATGTAATCTTTATAATGAAATAACTAAGAGATAAGGTGAGATGATACAACATAATTATAAAATCAAAGAAGGAAAGGGACAAGGTATGAAGGCAATTGACAGATGGGCATCAAGAAGGCAGACGTTACCAGAGGTTAATGTGATATTACACAAGATTTATGATTAACTATTTGGGTAAACTATTAGTGTGTATCAACGATAAGACCATGGTCATATCCTATTAAGTAAAGTGAGAACTTAGTCCTTCAAAGGGTGTTGAATAGGAGGAGATATAATTGGAGGGAGAGCATATCAGAATATCTTATGTAAATGCAAAAGACCTTCGGAATACTGTATTAGACTAGTCGCCTAATAAAATGAATAGGTATGAATAAATTTATTGAGAAAATAAGTAATTGATTATAGGTAAATCAATATGAAAGTATACATCCTTACCATTATATGGGAGAGTGATAAAAAGAGAGATTATGTATAGGCGAACATATGATTTATGTGAAAAATTGGAGACAAAAGGAAAAGTCAACTTTAACATTTGTAAGTTTCTGGTGTGGAACCAAAAACCTTCTTTGAGATTGAAAAAAAGAAATGAATGGGAATGTGCAAAATATGAATGTGGAAACAAAATAAAAGGGCTGAGATGTTGCTAAATTGGGAATGCAACATAAATAGAACGGAATAGTATAATCTAGAAATTCTAGATGGATGTAAAGTAGAGTCTAAAATGATATATGAAATGAGACATTACAGTAAAAATGCCTTGTATAAAATCACATAAAAGGAAAATATACAATTCGTGTGGTCTGGTGTACAAATGCAAGCTAAGGTAATTTCTGACGTTTAGTATTAAGTGAGCATTACATTTAATTTTGGTTTCTATATCTTAATAATGAGTTTACTACCTGAAAAATACCTTTACAGGTCACATATAAAAACTCCTACTGTGGAATTTGATAGAAATTTATCAAAGTATTAAGGCAAGGAATTAGATGAACAGACTACTTGGCATATATTTAGAGTTGAGACAGAAGTAATTGAGAAGAATAGTAGGTTTCTAAAAAGCCCTGCATCAATTACGGCTTATTCCAATAATAAAAAAAAAGAAACATAAAAATGTTAAAGTGAAGAAGAAAATGCGAAAAAAAAAATGCTACTCAACATAAGAAAAACAGATCCTATGATAACTGGAAAGGAAGTGAAGGAAAAAGCAGATAGGAAAGATGTTTCATGGATTCTTTAAGTAAAGGGTAGAAACTAATTCAGGAGATGCTAAGGATTTGAAAACGAATAGAAGCATAAGGTAAAGGGTATGGTCTTTCCAGACCTCTATCACTTTTGATACATTGTGGAAAAACAGCCGAAAAAATACTAATTGTGGAAATGGTCTTTGAGAAAAGGTAATAAGGTATTATTGATATATCAACCTCAATCTTGGAGAGTAGTAGGGGAGAAGGAAAACCTTTCAAGAAAGGTTACAAAGATCAGTAATAAATATCCCTTTTAGGGGAATTTTAGCAGGACGAGTGAGTCTGAAGATGAGAGGGAGAGATAAAGAAGTCCACAGCTCAATAGTATTTTATGAAGTACAATAAGTTGAAAAAACACAAAAAAAAAATATATTAGTTTAACAGATTTGACTTATATTATTATTATTATTATTATTATTATTATTATTATTATTATTATTATTATTATTATAACTTGCTAAGCTGCAACCCTAGTTGGAAAAGAAAGATAATATAAGCCTAGGGGCTTCAACATGGAAAATAGCCCAGTGAGGAAAGGAAAAAAAGGAAAATAAAATACTTTTAGAAGAGTAACAACATTTAAATATCTCCTATATAAACTGTAAAAAAAATTAACAAAACAAGAGGAAGAGAAATAAGATGGAATAGTGTGCTCGAGTGTACCCTCAATCAAGAGAAATCTAACCCAAGAAAGTGGAAGAGCATGGTAGAGAGGCTATGGTACTACCCAAGACTAGAGAACATTGGTTTGATTTTGTAGTGTCCTTCTCCTAGAAGAGCTGCTTACCACAGGTAAAGAGTCTCTTCTACTCTTGCCAAGAGGAAAGTGGCCACTGAACAATTACAGTACATTAACCCCCTTAACTGAAGAATTGTTTGATCATCTGTATTATCAGGTGTATGGTGACAGAGGAGAATATGTAAAGAATAGGGCAGACTATTCAATGTGTGTGAAGGTAAAGGGAAAATGAACCGTACCCAGAGAGACGGATCCAATGTAGTACTGTCTGGCCAGTCAAAAGACCCCATAACTCTAGCGGTAGTATCTCAATGGGTGGCTGGTGCCCTGGCCAACCTACAACCTTCAATGAGGAGAAGCGTAAACATTAAGATAAGTCTTGCCCTGCTATATCAGCTATTTCTAAGAACTGATTTGATAATGATAGCTAGAAAAATTAGTATCAAATTTATCAAATAATTAGGATGAATCAAGTTAATGATTATGATTGAAATAAATGGAAAGCAAACATCCAGATTATTGCAAACAAACGTTAAATAAAGAGAGATTATATATAGGCAAACATATGATTCATGTGAAAGATTAGAGACAAAATATTAGTGTCAACCAATTCTTCTGTGAGATTGAATGAAAGAGTGAATGAGAATGTGTGAAATCAGGTAGTGAAAATAAAAGAAAATCGATAAACCTTTACTGAGTTAAAAATGCAAAATAAAAAGACGGAATAGTATAAACAAGAAATTCTTGATGAATGCCAAGTAGTATCCAGAAGGAAAAAATGAAAGGAAACTAAAGGTAATGTTCTGTGTAATATCATAGTGCTTCTAGGGTAATATAGATATGTTTACCATATTTTTATAAAAGAAACTGAGAAAGATTTACAATCATGAAAAGTGTAACCATATGTTTAATGACAGACTAATTTTAGATGTTATAGCTAGGATTATGTGGATGATAATTACCAGGTAACTATGCTGGAAATGTTAAAAATATTAAAGACAATTAAAGAGAAAATATCACAAATTATTGTTATACCAAGGTAATTTAAGGTGTAAAGATTATGCATGAAAGTACCTAAGTACAGACTGTTGTTTTATATATATATATATATATATATACATATAAATATATATATATATATATATATACCTGTATATATATGTATATATATATATATATATATATAGATATAGATATATATGTATATATATATATATATATATACATATATATCTATATCTATATATATACATATATATATATATATATATATGTATATATATATATAAATATATATATATATATATATATGTATATATATATGTATATATATATATGTATATATAGATAAATATACATATATATATATATATATATATAAATATATATATGTATATATATATATAAATATATATATACATATATATATATATATATATATGTATATATATATATATATATATATACATATATATATATATATATATATATGATATATTTTTACACATTTAAACCTGTTTTTCATATTCCAAATAAGCCATATATATAAATACATTAAAGTCTGGATTCTCTTAGCGACCTCAGGATCGGAACCCCAGGTAAAATCATCCAAAGACTATAGTATCAGACCGGCCGGGATTTGAACCTTGGTTCAGGATACCTGTATGCCAGTGACTATGCCACTCAGCCATGAAGAAAGATCCCGAGGTCGTTAAGAGAATCCAGACTTTAATGTATTTAGATATATGGCTTACTTGAAATATATATATATATATATATATATATATATATATAAAACGGATTTTGAGCGAAGCAAAAAATCTATTTTTGGGTGAGATAGCCATGTTGTCCTGATGCAAGTTCCTTCATTAGTAGCTTCCTAGGTTATATGTGACTACAGTGATATATCCCAGAATATTTACCGAAGGTACCCCGAATTCTAACTCCTGGAGCGAATATCCCTTAAAATTCTAAGAAGGGATATCGCGTAAGGACGTAATGGCACACTCCATATCAATCTGCACCCCAGATAGAGTTTACGTTCGAGGAGGTGTGGCAAAAATAAAAGGGAGGCCCTTTAAAGGCCATCCCCGTTCCCTACTACTATCGATAGTACAACAGCGGCATCCCTACGATAGTGGCCATTCCTTGTAGCATTGAGCATAGGCTGTTACAGATACAGTACTTATGGGAGGGAACTGAAGATCTCTTCTGCAGAAGAGATGGGTGGGTCCATCAGGACGACATGGTTATCTCACCCAAAAATAGATTTTTCTCTTCGCTCAAAATCCGTTTTTTGGGCTCAAGTCATGTCGTGCTGATGGAAGCATACCAGAGCATTAATGTATCTATGGATTTTCCATCATTGCCTAAACCTTAGTGCTTCCTGCCTCCTACAGGGAAGAGTCATCTAGACAGTTGAAAAGGGATTTCAAGGTAAACATAAATAGTATGACGAAACTCAAGTACCCACTGAATATACAAATAGTCTCAAGCTGTATATTTGGTCAAAAAGACATCAGTGTCTCTTATGTCTAACCTTAGATGCATAAAAAAATGTGAAGGATGCATTCTAAACAAATAAGAAGTCTGGCATGTATAGATACAATTGTCTGGCGAAGATGGACGCACTACATTCAAATAGACATTTATTTTAAATAAATGACTACAAGAGATAGTTAGCAAAACGAATGTAGTTTGACAATGGGATTATACCTGAAAAAAGTACAGGAATCGTATTCTTTCTTGAAGGAATGAAGTCAAGAAATGCTACTCTAGATTGAAGAGAAGGTAAAAGATAACCGCTCTTCATAAAACATGTACTGGTTACCAATAACTGCCCTATATACTTCGTACACCGGCACTAGAGGTATCTGTAAAATTCCACACCTGGGATTTTAGAACAGAGCTAGTGCTACCATAGTAACACATAAATAAAAGAAGGCATACTTAAAAAGGATGACTTCCTCTCCCCTTAATTGACAGTCTCAGTCAATTATCTGTTCATTGTAGAATAAACGGCTGAGTAAATAAGTTACCTGACGTCACCACATATTGCTTCAGATCATGGACTAGCAAAGCATAGTGTTTGTAGAACATCCTGGATGATTCCTATCCAGAACATGTCCGAGGACAAGTGAGGACCCAAACCAAAAAGTGTATCACAAAAAATTAGGGGGCCGGTTTTAAAACACTACCTGCCACCACTACAAAGTGTTTCAGTTCATGCACTTGTTTTGCGTAGTGTTTGTAAAATACCCTGGATGATTTCTATCCAGTGTATGAACGAAGACGCTCAAAGTCCATGAACTGAAAGAAGTTCAGTGATGAAGCAATCTTTCTTGGATCATGACCTGCGGGAGTACTGTCCGGATCCACTCTACGAATAAAGTAGGTGAGCTTCGCCCTTAGTTGATTTAAAGATAAATTTGATCCCGAAGTTTCTCCTCTAAAGAGCTGACCTCCCCTGAAGTCTGAAGATCTACGAAGATAGACCTTTAGACACTCTACAGGACGTAGAGAGACATCTTCCTTCAGAGGACAGATTCTCCATTGACCCCACCTCTTAGTGGGTAGCTTGATTTTAGCGAGAAATGATGGATCAGGGAAGAGATTGAGTTCTCCTAAATCTGTGAACTGAATGTGGCCCTCATCTCTCGATAGAGCCACTATTTCACTAACTCTAGCCCCAGAGGCTATTGCGAACAGGAAAATAACGTTTTCGGTTGGATCCTTAAGAGAACAATCTTCATTGTTCACCGATAAGGCATAATGTAAGACCTTGTCCAAAGACCAAGAGATGGGCTTTGGTGGGGCTGCAGGCCTAAGTCTAGCACATGCTTTCGGAATCTTCTTAAGAATTTCATTTGCCAGATCCACTTGGATGGCATATAGGAGAAGTCTAGTCAAGGCTGATTTGCACGTATTTATCGTATTGGTCGCCAACCCCTGGCTATGAAGGTGGACAAAGAAGGACAGACAGAAGTTCATAGAAATTTCTTTCGGTCCTTTTGATTTAACAAACTCCACCCACTTCTTCCAGGAAGACTCATATTGTCTTTTAGTAGACTTAGCCTTGTATTCTTCCAAGAATTCTATATTGCCTTCTGAGATCCCAAACCTTTTTCTAACCGCTAGAGCAAGAAATTCATGAAATGAAGGGTTTGGGTTCTCTGTGAGAAACCAAAGGCAGTTAATTTTTGAACCTTCGGAAATATACCTAGGATCGGAGCTAGGACCAGCCTCATCTAGTCTATCAGACCCATTAAAGGATCCTCGTATGGGGCTATTTAGCGAGGTAGTTTCTTGAAGACGCTCGTGATGAAGAGGTCGAACTGCAGTTCCGGGACTTGTTCCCATTTGGGAGGGAATATGTCTACGTCCATGGACCATTCCAACTCTATCGCCTTGGACCGTGATAGAGTATCCACCGTCACATCATGGATCAAATGTAAATGAACTGCGGTTAGGTGCCATCCCTTTAGGAAAAGGATGGGTAACATTACTAAGACTGTACGAGACGTTCGATTGTGACGTCTTATTATCGCTTCGGTGTACCAGCTCAGACGTAGGGAGTCTGATCTGTGTGGAGGGTACTTCCCCTCCCACGAAAAGACTAGCAGAGTCCTGGGACTTTTGTGTTTTAACTTTTGTTAAAGAAGCGATTAAAGAGGGACCGATCTCAGTCTTTTTTTATCTCTTCAAGCGTTTGATGCGTGTTTTCTCCAGGCTCTTAACGCATCTTTCCGATGTGCACTTTGCACTAGGTCTGTCACTATTGCGAACTGGGGAAAGTTTAGCACTTTTCCTTGTTGGCATTTTGGGAATCTGATCGATTAGCTGAATCTCCTGACAGACCTCGCGAGCTCCTTTTAACTTCCTGAGGGAAAAAGGAGCTGATGTGACTGAGGGCTTCGATGGTTTTTTAGCCATCGAAACCCTAGAGCTGGAGAAAGTCGAGACTTCTAGAAGCATATCTTGCATCTGTGATGTCCCAGGAACCGGGTCTTCACTATGAAGATACTTAAGACTGTGAGTCTGATATTCAGGCACGGCCATAAGGGTTGTAGTCTGGGACTACACTCAGAGGGAAAGGGATTACCTTTAAGTCTCCGAAGAGACGTGAGAAGTTTCATAACATTACAGGAGGTATCAGTCTCCAATGGAATGAAAACAAAACACAAAGGTAATCGGGGAATGTCGAACGCATAGACAGTGTCTAGGTTAGGCTAACTAAGCTAGACGAGTTCTCGGTTACCTAAATCACCGAAACTCTAACTATACGATCGACAGAGGAAAAATGAAATAATTATGCATATAATCACATCTTCACAAGAATATGCCTAAATAGCTAATTTATTACGAGAATTAAATAAGGCTATTTAAAAACTGGAAGTCGTTCCGCTAACTAAATAATGCATGCCTAAGAACGACAGCGCCCATGGCGCCTCCAGTAAAGACCTAGCTCTAGAAACACAATAAATACTCAATATCATTGAGAAACAAGAGCTAAAACATATTCAAAGTAAAGACCCGATACTCAACTTTCCGAAGGCGGAAGAAGATGAAGAAAGCAAAATAATAATCCTTTAACCAATCGAAATAAATTCAATCGCTGGAAAATACCACCGAGCGAAATCGTTACAAATAAAGGAATGGCCACTATCGTAGGGATGGCGCTGTTGTACTATCGATAGTAGTAGGGAACGGGGATGGCCTTTGAAGAGCCCCCCTTTTATTTTTGCCACACCTCCTCGAACGTAAACTCTATCTGGGGTGCAGATTGCTATGAGGTGTGCCATTATGTCCTTACGCGATATCCCTTCTTAGAATTTTAAGGGATATTCGCTCGAGGAGTTAGAATTCTGGGTACCTTCGGTAAATTCTCTGGGATATATCACTGTAGTCACATATAACCTAGGAAGCTACTAATGAAGGAACTTCCATCAGCACGACATGGCTTGAGCCCCCCCCCCCAAAAAAAAAAAAAAAATATACATATATATATATATATATATATATATATGTGTGTGTGTGTGTGTGTATGTATGTATCCGCAGATAATGAGGTAACTTTCAGTGGGAACTCGGTGTTTTTGATGGGGAAACATACGGTGGGGAAACGGTATAAAATGGTTTAAAATAAACCTTTTCTTCCCTATAAGTTGTTCTTGGACGTATAATAAATCCATGGAAAACTACACAAATTATCTATATCCTTTGCTACTGGCATATTTCTCCTTTGTTTGCTGACATTTTATGAAACCGTTTTATTCGACCCTTATAACACCGTTTGTTTGTATTCCTTCTTGCAATACCCACGTGTACATATTTCTTTTTACTCATAATATTTAGGTACAAGCTACTACGAGACTTGATGCTCCTAATACCATTTTTATGTAATCGTTGATGCAATAGCTACGTGTACATTTCTCATTTTGTCAAGTTTAAAGTCATTTCTTCCATTATTACAACATTTTAATATATTCCAATAAAATAGTATTTATTCATACCTTCACTTTATCTTACTATTTGTTCATCATTTCAGTAATTTTTTCTATTATTGACATATTATGTTCAGTTTTCAAAGAGCAAAAACTTGTTGTGAACGAGTTTACCCTTCAAGTTTACTTTACAGACGCCGTACAAAATAAAAACTTCTAGCTGCTATGTACTAGCAAGCGGTAAATGCTGATCTGCGCACGCTCCCCCATTGATTACTACTTCTTAGATAATCATTCCTGGAGTATTTTTTTAGAGAAATACAATGGTTTCTGCTTCTCCGTGCACTTACTTCACTCGAAAAAAAAGGAAAAACATCAAGCTCCTCTGCACTGGCAAGAGAAACATTATTTTTTTTTTTTTTTTTTTTTTTTTTTTTTTAGAGAAATTTAATGTTTTTTTCCGCTGTGTTCTGGCCACCATTGCAAAAAAAAATCTGGTTTGGTAGTCACAATGACAAGTTTGGGGAAAATTCTTTATATGCAAATTAGCGACGCCGTCACATCATTACTGAAAAATCGATTTTCATCAATATTTTCAAAAGTAACATGCTAGTATCATGAAATTTAGTTACAACTTTCATGATCCTAGCACGTATACTTTTGAAAATATTGATGAAAATCGAATTTTCGGTAATGGCATCGCTAATTTGCATATAAAAAATTTTCCCCAAAGTTGTCATTGCGATATCCTAACCAGATTGGTTCAGGGAACCCTAAGGAAGGTGAATCCACAAATAAATCTTATACTAGAGACCATTCATGGGTCCACCATTGAAACCATAGGACGGCCAAATCGACTCATACACATATCTTTGTGCATGCATAGTGCACACTCCATATGTACTATATGTGTGTATGTGTATGTATATGTATGAATGTATGTATATATATATATATATATATATATATATATATATATATATATATATATATATATATATATATATATATATATATATATATATGTATACTGTATATTTATTCTCAGTATAACTATATATATGTCAGACAGATGCTTATTTTTGGATAAATTTCATATGCAGAAGGTTTATGTATATTATTGATGCCTTTATTTGTGGGTTTTGTTAATTAATAAGAAATAGGGAGACAAATGCAGTTAGTAGTAATTGTAAAGATATAGAAAGAATTGTGGAGAGAAATGAGAGTGAACGAGAGTTAGGTAGGATGTTTTCAACTAATTTCGCTGACTCCAGGGTTCTTTCCCGTAAACAACTCCCCGAACGACAGGATCCGTTCTTGAATGACGAACGGAACATAGACGAGTGAGACGTGGAAGCCGGGAAAAAGTCACGTGATTAAGGATAGCTTGACACGCCCTGGACGACCATATATAAGCAACGAGAAGACGGCATCTCTCTCAGTTCTCACTCATCTCCCACTGAGAGAGGACCTGCTGCTGCTGCTGCTGCTGGCTACTGCCTGCCTTCTCCCTGCTGCTACCTGCTGCTGCCTGCTGCTGCCTCTTCACCCAGCTGTTTCTCAGCTGCTGTGAAAACCGCCACCGCCGCCGCCGCCGAAATCACCGATTTTGCCGACGTTTTTCGACGATTTTCGCCGAATTCGTCGCCGATTTTCGCCGTTTTTTCGGCGATTTAGCTGCTGTATTGACAAGGGCCTTGCCCCTGAATAGGCTGTATTCAGCCCCCTGATATAAGGGAATCAATATTGACTACTCAGAATAGGCTTTGCCTCTCCCTACATAACCTTCCTTAACTAACAGATCCTCCTGTGGAAAATCTGGTAGCCCATGCGGTCTTAAAACTCCAGTCGAAGCAGGGCCAAAGGGTCAAAATCTCCCACTTTCGCCGTCTGTGGCAAGTGGCATAGGGCTGTTAGGCTTGGCGCCTATAAGCCAAGTTGTTAGAGGTTAGAAATTAGTTTAGATCTTTGGTAACTGGCGAAATAAGCCAGCTCTCAGATAGAGATAGGAATTAGCACAAATAAAATTTTAGGATTTTCCTGTGTGTGTTTTTATTCCTAAACCTCCCTACCTGCAGGAGTAGACTGCTGGGCCGTCTTAGTGCGTGAACACAGTAAGAAGGCTCCCCAACAGCTGTTTGTGCAGGGTAGTAAACAGCTAAAAAGAGCCAGTTTCAGCACTGCTCTAATAATAATAGGATAGTCAGTGTTCTACCCATATAACTAACAAAATTGTTTTAATTCCAGATTCTTTATTCCACTTTTTCCGACTTCCACTATAACTTTGCTTGGGGCCTTAGGGCTTAAAGGGTTGGACAACCCCACCAGGCACACTGTCTGTCTTTCTGTATGATCTCTGATGATCTACTCACCCTTCTTCAAATCAAGGACTTATCTTGGAGATCAGCAAATGAACTATATGAAATCGTGCTAGAAGCCCTGGGCACTGGTGAAATAGAGATGAACCCTGACCTGCAACCCTGTCTAACGGAACTGGAAATGGAAGCCGAACAGGAACGAATGAACAAGGAACGAGAACGGATGGAACGTGACCGCATGGAACGAGAACGAATGGACCAGGACCAGGACCAAACAAACCGCAAAAGGACAAATATTGACAACGACTCTGATGGAGAACGAAACCTACCTTGGCAGGAAGTAAGGAGAAAGAAGAAACTTCCTAGAAGGAACCAACCAAGGAATGATGTGCCTACCCAGCAAGGGAACCTCACCGTAGGAAGCAACAACCAGCCAGCTAGAGAGAATAAGACCTATTTCTTCAGGGTCTTAGCTGGAAACCCATCAGAGGCCTTCAAGGCTATTGCTGCCTTTGAAAATAAACATAAAAATATACAAATGATTGCCAAACCAAACAGGCAAGGACAGTGGACCATATCCACCAGGGACACAAGAGCCCTGATAACCCTACGGAGCACCTCAGACATTAGGCTACTAGATCTTAAAGAGGAGGAAAAATTAAAAAAAGCAGTTGTGGTTGGCTACCCAACTGACATGATGGAAAGCCACCTATTAAAATTACCTAACATCACTGCAGCAGAATGCATGCGGAACAAGGCAGGCTTCCTTACCAAAGCCATACTAGTAACATTTAAGGGTCCACACCCACAAAGAGTTGATCTAGGCATCTTCAGCAGCTTCAGGGTCAACAAGTATTACCCTGATCCCCTCAGATGCTACAACTGCCATAAGTTTGGGCATCACAAGGACCAATGCCAAGCAAAGGTCCCAACCTGTGCTGTCTGCAGCCTTAACCCTGGATAGGTACGGTGGGTCGTTTGCGACCCCGAGCGTCAAAAAAAAACAGGTTTTTCTCACGTGACTCACCCCTGTGACTGAATTTGTGGGTGATCGACCTGCAGGAGGTGTCTCCCCTACACGCTCTAGTAGTGTCGAGATGTGCATTGCTGTAGCTGTACTCCTTCCCCGATTTCTGAGACGCGTCGGGGTCGTTCGCGTCCGAGTTTACCCTTCTGAGGTAGTTTGCATAATTATCAAAGTTATTACGTATTATGAAATTGTCGTAGAATGGTGCAACTTGTATAGGTTATCAGTTGTGGAAAGTCTTGGTGGATTGTTTGGCTACCATGTGCATGTTTTTTTTTTTAGTTAAAATGTCGTTCATCACCACGAGGACCATTTTACCGCGAGTGCCCCTTTTTCATTTTTTTTCATTTTTTTGCCAAGTCATTTTTCCGTAAGATATTGCCAAATAGTGTCGTAAAACTTTTGCTTGTTTAGTGTTGGAAAGTGTGTCTAGATGATCTGGCTACCCATGCATGACTTTGTTTTTGTCAGATACGACGTAGTTATTGGTATATTGGGTATTTAACTGCGGTTACCAATTTCTGTTTTTTTTTCAATATTTGTAAAAATTACTACGTAGTAAGGAATTGCCGTATATTATTCATTTTTTTTTCATGTTTATGTGTTAGAAAGTGTGCCTTGATGGTTGGGCTAACACGTGCATGTCTTTTTTTTTATCTGAGATGTCGTATATTACAATGTCGGGCATTTTACCGCGAGTGTCCCTTTTTAATTTTTTTTAATTTTTTTGCCAAGTTATTTTTCCGTAAGATATTGCGAAATAGTGTCGTAAAACTTTTGCTTTTTTAATGTTGGAAAGTGTGTCTAGATGATCTGGCTACCCATGCGTGATTTTGTTTTTGTCAGATACGACGTAGTTATTGGTATATTGGGTATTTAACTGCGGTTGCCAATTTCTGTTTTTTTTTCAATATTTGTAAAAATTTACTACGTAGTAAGGAATTGCCGTATATTATTGATTTTTTTTTCATGTTTATGTGTTAGAAAGTGTGCCTTGATGGTTGGGCTAACACGTGCATGTCTTTTTTTTTTATCTGAGATGCCGTATATTAGAATGTTGGGCATTTTTCCGCGAGTGCCCCTTTTTATTTGTTTTGCATTTTTTTGCTTAGTCATGTTACCGTAAGGAATTGGCAAGTAGTGTCGCAAAACTTATATTTTTATAGTGTTGGAAAGTGTTTCTAGATGATCTGGCTACCCATGCCTATTTTTTTTTTAGCCAGATATGGCGTATATATAAGTATGTGTTCGATTTTCCTGTGATTGCCATTTTTTCGTTTTTTCCCATTTCTTTCAAAATTACTACGTACTAAGGAACTATCACAGAGTAATATTTCATTTATATGTTTATTTGTCGGAAAATATGCCTTGATGGTTTGCCTAGCACGTGGCTGAAATTTTTTTTTTCTGAAATGCCGTATATTAGAATGGCCATTTTTCCACGAGTGCCCCTTTTTATTTGTTTTGCATTTTTTTGCTTAGTCATGTTACCGTAAGGAATTGGCAAGTAGTGTCGCAAAACTTATATTTTTATAGTGTTGGAAAGTGTTTCTAGATGATCTGGCTACCCATGCCTATCTTTTTTTTAGTCAGATATGGCGTATATATAGGTATGTGTTCGATTTTCCGGTGATTGCCATTTTTTCGTTTTTTCCCAATTCTTTCAAAATTACTACGTACTAAGGAACTATCACAGAGTAATGATTCCTCTAGATGTTTATTTGTCGGAAAATTTTGTTTACTTTTTTTTTGATTGAATATCATCAAATTTTTTTAGCTAAAATATTGTTTTACATTTTTTTTTTCGATTTTATTTCCCTTCAAAAAAAATTTTTTGGGTCAGAATTTTAATTTTATAGTCGTAAAATAATCGACAATTATCCAGCAACCCACCATACAATTTTTATGCATATCCAATAATAATTAGATTAGTAAATAACACCTTGAAATTGACATACCCTTCCTACATTTCAAGTGGCAGATTAGGGAGTCTGAGTCAGTGTGGTTGGCGGCCATTTTGTGGACATATCCGAAGCGTAAGCTGCCCTATCTATATATATTCTTGTTCCCTATAGAATTTGTGATATTTTGGTATATTTTTACCTGCATAAATATCATATTATATATTAAATATATGTATTTTTTTACGAAATTTCCAAGTACTCAAAAAATTACCTTTAGATATGGCCCCTGATATAAATGTAATTTACAAAATAATGAAGATTTTTTTACATATTTCTATTTTAGGATAACATATGTTTATTCCCTAAAAGAATTAGCCACTTCCTATTTCATTTGGGTACCCAAAAAAATTCATGAAATTTGGACAATTTTTTTTTGGCCAAAAAAAGTTACCCTTTTTTTCTCATTTCAGATCTTCACCTCCATGGGTCTGACTTCATCCAAAATACATCAAGATGTGTCCTAAACATTCAAGAATCAATTCCTAAAAGGATTTGTGTATATATGTATAAACTTTTTTTTTATGAATTTTTATGTCAGGTCTTTTTTTTTTCTACTTAATTTTTTAAAATATTTATAATAAATAGTTTTTCTGCAGATGAGTAGTATTTATCTTTACAGTTGTTTTAAGCATTCATTGAAGTTTTTTTTGGCAAAAGAAAAAAGGAGTTTACTGCAAAAACTGATTTTTCAAGAATTTTTTTTGGCGTCGGGGTCGTTCGCGTCCGAGTATACCCTTAAAGGGGTGTCCGACGACCGTACCTATCCAGGGTTAAGCACCCCACACAGGAGTGCATTGACAAGAAGGCTGCTGGAATACCCACTGCAAAGAAGTGCTCTAATTGCAAGAAAGGGCATACAGCAATGGCCTGGGGATGCCCTGAAAGGGTAGCAAGGGTAATTGCTGTCCTCCCCAAAGACAAAAGGGACCCATCAAGAGGAAGAGCGGCCCCCAAACCTCTACCCAGGAGGAGATTCTACACCCAGGAGGAGCTAAGCAGGCACTCCAACTCCAGAACCAGAACCAGATCAGTATCAAAACCCAGAGCCAGATCTACCTCCAGGGCTTCAACTGAAGGACCAAAACCACTACCCAGGACCATCTTCATAAAGACCACGGTCCTAAAGGATAAACTGACTGAACTAGTCACACAGTCCGTGACTGGAAAAATCAATGCTGAGACAATTGCAGCCAGCATTGAACAAGTACTAAATGACTTGCTCTCCAAGAATAAGTCCTCTCAATCCCCCTCTCTTGCTATCCAGGAGATCACTTCTCACTCCTCACCAACCACACCTACAATTCCATCACCTCAATCACCCGTACCTTCCACATCCTCTACTTCAGTCCCCACACCTATCATACCACTCACCCCATCCATCATCCCATCATCCACTCTCACCCCATCCACCTCATTCACTTCATCTTCCGAGGTCAAGGCAGTTGCCTTTGCCCCTAGGGACCCAAGACAGTACTCTTCAACCTACACCATGGAGTAAGAGTTCTGAACTTGAATTCAGCCGGTGTTAGATCAAAGATCTCCTCCCTAATTGCAGTATGCAAAACTGAGAATGTAGATGTCATCCTGCTACAAGAAACCAATCTTCCAGCAGGAAAGAAACTAAAAATCCCAGGTTACAATGCCTACATCGCACCACAGATAGGCACAGACAGAGGCCTAGCTACATTAGTTAAAACTAGCATACCAACAACAAGGTTACACAACCCTATTCCCTGTGGCACCAACATAGAGACACTAGCAGTAACAATAACATTACTGAATCAAAAAATAGACATATACAACATATACAGAAAATTACATAGGGAGGATACAGGAGAATTACAACTAACTCAACTCTTTGCTCGCACAGAAAGAACACCAACAATTATCTGCGGGGATTTTAATGCACATCACCCCATACTATCATCCCCATCAATGACAAACCCCTCAGGGGAACACATAGCTTTCGCCCTGGATGAATTTGAAGGAGTCTCCCTCCTAAACACAGGGCAACCTACACACATAAGAGGTGGTAGACTGGATCTGACTTTTGCCACAACAGCCATTAGACATCTAACCAAGTGGCAAGTACACTCAACCCTGATAAGTGATCACTTTGCCACAGTGACAGAATTGGACTTGCAACAACTACCTCCAATCCCACCACCCCCACCAAGATGGAACCAGGACCTAGCAGACTGGGTCTGCTTTCAAACAACCATAGAGGAATGGGCAGCAAGCTACACTCCCTCAGAGGACATAGATCAGCTAGAAAAAGATCTAGTAGATGCCTTTCACAATGCAGCCAACAGAGCTATGCCCCTGAAAACCACAGGAAGCAACTATACATACAAAGACTCCTGGTACTACTGCCCAGAAATCAGGAGTTTGAAAACCAGACTAAACAGTCACAAAAATATACAGAAGAAGGTCAACAGTAGAAAACAGAGAACTACTGCAAACAGTCAAAACGGAAACAAATCAAAGAATCCATGAAATAAGAATTGAAAAATGGATGGAATGGTGCTCAAACCTGTCAGGGTACACAACTCTAACTGAGCTATGGAAATGGCTACACAAAGTAGCCGGAAAAAAGAAGACTCCAATTGCCACACACCCACACCCACAAGAGGAGGCAGAAAGAATTGCAACAACCTTTGCAAACAGGACATTATCAGCTAATCTCTCCCCTGAAACCAGAAGGCTACAGGAGCAACTGGCACCAGCCAGGTGGGAAGAGATCAACAGAGCCTGCCTACAGCAGGATGATACTGACACCCCTTACACAGTTGAGGAACTAAGAGCAGTACAAAAAGCAGGAAAGGATACTGCACCAGGGGCCGACAAGATAACCTACATAATGATCAAGCACATGGGTCCAGCAGGAGAAACCGCATTCCTGAGGTTATTAAACAAAACACACCTTGAGCACACAAGGCCTCAAGCCTGGAGACAACAAGACACACAACCAATCCCTAAGCCAAAGGATCCAAGCAATCCTAGACCAATAGCCCTAGTATCCTGTATAGAAAAAACAGGAGAAAAAATGGTCCTAAACAGAATCAAATACAAAATCGGCCCCCTACACAAGCAGCTATATGCATATCAGGAAGGACTTGGCACCTCTGAATGCATTACTGAAGTATTAAGCTGCATAAACCAAAACAAGGCAACAATAGTCTTTATAGACTTTGAGAAAGCCTTTGAACTAGCAAGCCCAACAGCAATGCTGCAATCAGTGGCCAAAAAAGGAGTCAAAGGTCACCTACTAGCATGGACAAAGAACTATGTGCTAGGAAGGCAAGCTAGAGTCAAGTTCCAAGGAGTGGTTTCTACCTATCATGAATTGGAAAATGGCACACCACAAGGAGGGATCCTAAGCCCCCTCCTATTCAACATCCTCATGGAAAATATAGCCTCACTCCAACTTCCCGAAGGAGTAGACATATTTGTCTATGCAGACGATGTATGTGTGATAGCTAGAGGAGCTGTCAGGACGATGAAAATGCAAAGAGCACTCAATGCCATCAGCCACAAGTCCAATGAGCTTGGACTAAAAATAAACATTGGCAAAACTAAGGCCATGTCAATTAAAGCCCCAAATCCCTTGCAACCACTCACAATAGGAATGGAGCCCCTAGAATGGGTGGACAAATATACATACCTGGGAGTAATAATAGACAAACAACTTACCTTTAGATATGAAATAGAATATCTCAAGGAAAGGACAAATGCCAGAACGGCAGTCATGAGGTACATGTGCAACCTCAAGGAAGGAGCAAATGAACATGTCCAAATGAAATATTATCAAGCCTGTACCAGAGCACTAGTGGAATATGCCTCCCCAGCCCTCACTGGGCTAACAGACATACAAAAAGGAAAAGTAGAAGTATTTCAAAACAATGCTATGAGGCTCATGCTAGGCGCTCCATTATGGACAAGACTGTGCAATCTAAGGATGGAAACCAGGCTACCGGCCCTTGAAGATAGAATTGCAATGAGAAATGCAAGCACAGTTGCAAAGATGTTTCTATCAAACAGGGACTCAGTCACCAAAAAAAAGGTTAGAGAGGAACTGGAGAAACATCCTGCAGTTCAAACCCCAAACTCTTATGGCAAAGATCACAGCAACAACATTAAGAGACTTGGGCTGGCCGGAATACTCCTACAACTGAACCCAGACACAGCACAGAGTATCCAACACATTCCACCATGGAAAAAACAAGTAGCAAAATTCAGCTACACCAAGCTTCCAAGGGCAAAAGAAAACTGCACCATAGAGGAACTCAGAAATGCTGCAACAGCAGCAATGTAAACTGCAGAAACCATAGGAGCACATATCTACTATACTGATGGTACATTGGATCCAGGAACACAAACACCGGGAGCTGCAGTTCACTCCTGCAATTTCACAGCATGCTGGAGGACATCAAACAATGTCTCCACCCTGCAGACAGAGCTTGTTGCAATACAACAAGCCCTAAGATACTCCATTGAGAATGAGGAAGGACCAGTAGTCATTCACACTGATTCACGATCCTCAATGCAAGCCCTACAGCAGGACAAAAACAAAGAAAACAAGTCCCTGATAGCTGATATCAAATCCCTCCTATATCAGCACAATGAAAGAAACAGGCTAGTAACATTCAACTGGATACCCAGTCACATAGGGATACCAGGGAATGAAAAAGCTGATGAGCTAGCCAAAAGCACCAGACACATCCAGAATATACAGGTGCACATACAGCCTGCACTACAACAAATCAAAAACAAAATAAAAACACACCTTAAGGACAACCTAATCAAGGATCTACACATGTGGGCAGAAAATGGCTCTCCCTCTGCCACTTGGTACAAATGGGCCACGGAGCTAGAACCCCCACCCATAGACAAAAACACCCCAAGGAAACAGGCTGTATGCATACACAGACTCCGGCTGGGTTA
Organism: Palaemon carinicauda; assembly: GCF_036898095.1. NCBI lineage: Eukaryota > Metazoa > Arthropoda > Malacostraca > Decapoda > Palaemonidae > Palaemon > Palaemon carinicauda. The sequence goes on along the minus strand of NC_090741.1, from coordinate 29,615,026 downwards.
CAAGGCAAACTGGGAAATCAGAGAGGACATCCAAAGACCATGTGATCACTGCGGTGACACGCCACAACACGCCCTCCTGCACTATTTACTTGAATGCAGGGAAACAGCACAGCTGAGAGGTGATCTACTAGTAGACACCAACGCACCAGAGGCCGGGAAAGCTGCGGCCACACTGGCAAAGGCAATTGTGGAAAGCTTTGACACCCACTCACAGTTGCTTTCAAGATTACCTCCTCCCAGGTAAAGACCTCACATTCACACCACTCCATCCCATACCTTCATCGTAAGGCCCTATTCACATCATCCTCTGTACTTTCTTAGCTTAACCTACCACTAAAAATCTCTCCGCAGGGACCCTAGAGGAGTAAAGGGTTGGACAACCCCACCTGCATCCTTTTCTCTACATTTCAAGGCCTTACACCCCAATTTTCATACTACCACTATCCGTGAAATGATGGCCCTCTATCACTAATACCATCATCCTTACCCTGTTCACAACTTTCTCTACCACTAAAAACCATTTCAAATTTCCTTTTATTTTGATAACCCACCTTATATCTTTTCAGATCACCTACGGGCCGACCAAGGGAAAGGCCCGTGCTAACAAGAAGTGTTGGCTGTAATACTCTACGAACGAACGAACGAACGAACGGCATCTCTCTCTCTTCCTAGTAGTCGCTCTGTAACAGGTCTAAAGACCTACTTAACCTGCCGGGTCTCCTTGACGAACAACACGTGGCGGCTGCCTTTATAGCTGGGGGACGGCGATTAATCAGAATCCTATAGCAGCCGAGAAACTACAGGGGAACATTTACCCCTGAAAACTAAGGACGACGAACAAAGTTACTACGCCCGCACCTGATTGACTGTGAGTGTGTTTGGCGAGACGTCCCAGAGCGACCGAGGCGTGACGTCCCAGAGTGACCAAGGCGTGTCTAGAAGTTTGCGCCAGCCTTCCCAACACCTGACGAAGGCTCATACTTCAGCGACGACAGTAGGCTTATGATTGACGTATAGGCCTAACTAAACCAAGATTCATCAAATTCTTCAGCCAGTGTCAAGACGTCTGAATTCATCACTAAGTGTTAATGTAGAAAACACGCTTTTGTTTTTTGACTGCTTGTAAGTGACTGTTCAAACCCCTTTTTATGTCTAGTAAAGAAAGAAACCAGCATTCGTATCCCTCACCCACGTAACTTTGCTTATGTAAACTCCTGAGAGAAATTCAATTAATATTAAAAAAAAGGAAATAAGTATTAAGAAGAAATAATATGCAGAGGTAAGATACTAGACTAAATAAGAAGATTTGTTCCAAGAAAAATCTAGGACATCATCACACACACACATATATATATATATATATATATATATATATATATATATATATATATATATATATATATATATATATATATATATATCATTAAGCACTGGAAAATTAAGTTCGGTGATTTTCTTATTTTATTTTATTTATTTATATATTTTTTTATCTTTTTTATTTTATTTTTTTTTTGGTGTGTGTGTGAAGAAAAGCAAATCGCCATTAGCCTAAAGGTTTCCATGGACGCTCAGGCCGACAGATCATTACAGATCCAATCCAGTTATCTCCGTTTCACATACACGTTCACTTTCATGTAAGTTCTATGAAGCGAAAACTGAAGTAGATCCGCAGACACCGCAATATACGTTCAGATTTCAGGGCCCCGCGAACCTGTCACTTTAACACTGTTTGCCTGCAGATACCACAGAAAATCCAATTCATCTAATAATAATAAGAAGAAGAATAGGGAAGTGGGGAATATGGGGAAAGGAAGAGTACCCCTGGATACAATCCAGTTGATAGCTCAAAGGCAGGTACTCGGTATGGGAAAGACTAAAGCTTGCCGCACACTGAGCCCGAACGGACGCGCCAGATCAGAACCAAAACGTCCGATAGAAATCGAAAGCATGCATTCTTACCTGGCTGCGCACATTGGGCCAGAACAGAACGGAACTGACGCGCCAGAACATAACGGAACCGACACAGTATTCTTTGAAAGATATTTTCTCTGAAGCGTCGGTGGCGTCTGACAGGCTACGCATGCGCAGAACGACTGCAGCGGTTGTTTTGGAGAGGGTTGCTGAGGAATTCGGTTAGTGTGATAGCAACCAATATTTCTCTGATGTCAGAAATTTGACGAATGTATTTTAATAACAATGATGTAAACATATGATTTAATACAAAGAATTTTGCAGTGATTATTAATTATTATTATTATTATTATTATTATTATTGTTATTATTATTATTATTATTATTTCTTCTATTTTGAAAACATATAAACATCTGGCTTACGGATTCGATAAAGGATTGATATACAGAATATCTAATCATTGTAACATCAATTAAATAAGAACTCAGTTATGATTAAGGAAAACTTCCTTCGTTCTTATATAATTCTGCGTTGGTTCCGTTCTGTGGCTTCTGGCTCAGTGTGCGCGCTGGACGTCGTCTCTGTTCTGTTCTGAGGCTTCGGTGGCTTAGGCGGTGGTTCCGTTCCGGCTCAGATTGCGGCAAGATTATGGAAATAGGGAGAAAGAGAAATACAGGAGAAGAAAAAAAGAGAGGGGCAGACCCTCTTGCGATATTAGGGAATTGGTATTATTATTAAATTCTAGTTCTCACATGAATTCAGCTACGTTTCCGGTTGCTTGAGTATCTATGGGAGGCTTTTTAGATAACGTTACTTAGTTTTGCGATGGTAAGATTTACGGTCCACTAATAATAATAATAATAATAATAATATAACTCTCTCGAACTGCCCTTCTTACAGATCAAATTGCCCCCCCCCCCCCCCCCCCCCGTAGGGCCCCCGCCCCCTGGTTGGGAACCAGTAGCCTACCACTGATCTACAAGCTGAAAATTTTTAGCAATAACTAATAAGGCCTACTATGGTTATGGTATTAGATCAATGATTCATCATAGGCCTAAAGCCTATCTATAACAACATAGGTCTATTATCTAGATCTAGGCTCACAGTCACTAACCATAGCCATAGGGACCATTATGATCATAAGCCAACATCTACATAGCCCTAATATACTTACCATAAATCATAATACCTAAGGCAGCTTGGCCTACATCAAGTTACATGTACTAATATTAGCAAGAAAAATTATGTCGATGTTGTGATCTATCGGCTACCCTCCGACATAATGTCCAAAAATTAGGCCTAGACCTATCTGGTACCTGGTAAGTGATGAATCACGAATTTGGTGGAATCATATACAGGATCTACGATTCTACGGTTTACCAGGGAATGTTGAAGACTTGAATTAATTATTAGTAGCCTCACTCTCGAGTCTCAACTTGTAGACATGTAGGGGAATGTGCAGTATGTCTGTGCTCCAAGATTTCCCCTCGGTCTGACTCACCAAAGAAAAGAAGTGAAGTGCCTTTGTAGCTTTCAGAGGAAACACTAACTTTACTTTTAGTAAGAAGGAGTAGACGGTAACTTGTATAATACACGTTGATAGATGTGGGTTGCAGCATAAAATAAAAACAAAAAAATTAGATAGAAAAAATCTGGAAAAATGTCCGCGCGGAGAGAGAGAGAGAGAGAGAGAGAGAGAGAGAGAGAGAGAGAGAGAGAGAGAGAGAGAGAGAGTCTGTGTGGTCCATACGCGTATGGCATATGTAATCTCGATAATATCATTAATATCATAAGATTTCGTCTTTTTTTATGGTAAGCATGTCATAATTCATTCTAAAATAATATTATTAGATTATTGAAGTAAAAAATTCTCTTTTTTAAAGAATTGGTGCAGAAATATTTGTCAACGTACTCGAACATTTAACTACATTACTTTGTTTTCCGTCTATTCAGCATTACTCAGTTCAAGTAAACTAAATGTACCCTTGCTTTATTGTATTTGTACGTAGTAAAAAACTGCGTGATTCTTTAGAAAACTATGTAATTTCAGTTGAACAGTATATGGAACTATGAAAAAGAAGTCATTGTAGCTTTCTGTATATTTTTCTTTATTGTAATATATATATATATATATATATATATATATATATATATATATATATATATATATATATATATATATATATATATATATATATATATATATAATTGTTCTGCATATCTATAATTGTTCTGTATATATATAATTGCTTTGCATATATATTTATTTATTTATTTATTTATTTATTTAGTTCCCATTTCTAGCGCCCCCTTCATTCTTGCACCCTAGGCAACTGCCTAGTTTCGCCTTAAATTAAGGACGAGCCGGCCCGAGGAAGTCCCAACAACTGGCCTTAGTTATGCCCCGGGGTTCTCTCTGATTGATTTTTTATCTAATTAGTAGGAACCCTACCCTCGCTAAAATCAAAATAGTTACAAAGGTAACACAATGATAACGGCCTGTCGAAGCTTGTGAGAGAGACTAGTAGCTTGTCTTTACGTATGAACTCGAAGATATGTATGAGTTCTAAGACATATCCAATCCCCTCCCTCAAGAGGTATTGGTGGCGTAACAAAGTATTTGCTAATACTTCGGATGCACAAGGGTAATGAATCTTACCTGCAGAGATGTGAGGTCAGCTATGCTGCAGTCTTGCGGAGCTGTTTCCCAAGTGTGGGGGGGGGGGGGGAGATAGGTGAAAGAATGAAGGGGCCAGTCTTTCTTTTCATTCAACCCAGACTAACACGGGTAACTCAACCCTCAACCTTCTGCTACTTGACCACCAAGCAGCTTGAGGCAATAGATCACTTGTTGTGGGACCACCGCAGGACCAATGGAAAAGCTTTACATGTTCGTCTTTCAGGTAGTGGCCTGTGTAGGTAGTTTGCCGCTTCCACAACCCCGCCAGAGACGTTGCAATGCCTCTGACGTCATGAGCTCTGGGTCGGTTGGACAGAGGATGGTTTGGAAAGTGAGAATATTCAATTACTTTCCTTATCCAAGAGGAAATAGTATTCTTCGTGACCCTCCTCTTGACCTTCCCTGTGCTACCAAAAAGTGCTTGTACCCAGGGATGAGCTTTTGTTGTTCTTTTTAAGTAACACATCAGACTTCTTACTGGACAAAGTAACAGTTGGTCTGGATCTTCGGTTACAGAACTAACACCCTATCCAAAATGGCCTGAACCTGGAGTCCCCACACCCGGATTTTAAATCTTACCTGCGAACTCAGGGACATACTTGATAATTACTTCCCCCCATCTCCTAGAGTGGAAGACATCAGCAGATAGACCATGAATTTCGCTGACTCTCTTGGCCGAAGCCTGAGCTAGCAGGAGCACCGTCTTCCACGTGAGGTGGCGATCGGAGGACTGGTGTAATGGTTCATAGGGGAAGCCCTTGAGAGACTTGAGGACCCGAACCACGTTCGAAGGGGGAAGTCTTAGCTCTGCCTGGGGACAAGTAAGCTCGTAACTACGTATGAGCAAAGAAAGTTCCGAGGAGGAAATGTCAACTCCTTTCAGTCTAAAGGCGAGATTCAATGCTGATCGGAGCCTTTGACTGCCGACACCGAGAGAAGCATTTCTTTCCGAAGGTATACAAGAAACTCCGCTATAGTTGGAACAGAGGCATCGAGGGGAGAGATACCACTTCCATGACACCAATCACAGAAAACTGACAACTTTGCCTGATAGACTGCCTTAGTAGATCTCCTGAGGTGTATAGCCATTCTTTTTGCAACCTCTATGTGTGAGGATGTGCTAGATAGTCTCCAAGTGTGAAGTCGAAGTGAAGCTATGGCTTTGTGGAAGATGTTGGCATGTGGTTGTTTGAGGAGATCGCGTGGGGGGGGGGGAACTCCCTCAAGATCTCTGTGAGGAGATGCAAAAGGTCTGGGAACAATTCTGTGTGATGCCATAGCTGATATATGAGGGTCATTTGCAAATTGTTGCTTGCTCCTACCTGGTTGTGGACTATTCTCATCAGACAGAACGTGGGAAATGTGTAAGCGTCCAGGTTTATCCACTGTTGTTTGAAAGCATCTTGGCAAAGAGCTTGGGGGTCCGGGACTGGGGAGCAGTACAATGGGAGCCTGAAATTCAGGACCCTTGTGAACTAATCCACAGTTGGGGTACCCCACAAAGTCTGGACTTTGTTGGCTATCAGAGGACTCAAATACCACTCATTGCCAACTATCTGAGTCGCTATGCTCAGCTTGTCCGCTAGCACATTCTGTTTGCCCGGAATGAAGCGAGCTGATAGAGTCACCGAGTTGTGTTCTGCCCATCTGTGTATCTCTACTGCCAGATTGCACAGCTGCTGCAAAATTTACTGCCCTGTTTGCTCAGATAAGCTACTACCGTGGTGTTGTTGCTCATCAGCACCACAGAGTGCCCCTCCAGGACCTGGTGGAACTCTTTGAGGACCAGAAAGGCTGCCCTCATCTTTAAGAGATTTATGTGCTGGTACCTTTCTGATTTGAACCATTGGCCGGAGATGAAATTATGCAGCACGTGAGCCCCCCAGCCTCCTTTTGATGTATCCGAAAAGAGCCTCTATTCCAGGGGAGAGACAAAAATATCGACCCCTTTGCAAAGGTTTGTCTCCACCAACCACCACCTGAGGTTCAACTGTTCCTCTAGTCTTATTCTGACTAGGTGATCAGGGGAATCAGTGTGCTGGTTCCACTGGGATTTCAGTTGCCACTGGGGGGATCTCATTGTGAGGCGATTGTCGGGGACCAGTCGGGTCAGGGAATATAGGTGCCCAAGAAGGCGAAGACAATACTGCACCAGGAGCTCTTCCCGACCGAGGAAAACCTGTGCTATCTCTCTCAGTCTCTGAATCGTTTCGTCTGATGTTAACTCTTTGTGCCTTAAGGCGTCTAATCACATGCCTATGTATACCAGTTCTTAAGAGGGAAGCAGATGAGACTAATCGAGGTTTACCACGATCCCCAGATCCTGGCAAAACCTTAGAAGCTCGTCTCAGTGTTGGAGAAGGGCCACTTCCGAGTCTGCCAGAGTCAGCCAGTCGTCCACGTATCTTAGGAGATGGATGCTGACCCTGTGGGCTCAAGATGACACTAGGCCGAATACTCTCATGAAGACCTGGGGTGCTGGGGAAAGACCGAAACACAGTACCCTAAACTGGTAATGCTTCCGATTGAACATGAATCTTAGATACTTCCTGTAAGACGCATGAATTAGGATCTGGAAGTATGCGTCCTTTAGGTCTAGAGTGCACATGAAGTCCTGTGGACTTATCGCTTGTCTGACAGTGTCGGCGTCTCCATCCTGAACGGTGTCTGTTCGCCAAACCTGTTCAGGGCTGAGAGGGTGTCGACTGGTCTCCACCCTACAGACGCCTTTTTCACAAGAAAGAGTCGACTGTAAAAGCCTTGGGACCCATCGATGACTTCCTGGAGAGCGCCCTTCTCCAAGATGGTCTGGACTTCTGCCCTGAGGGCAAGCTCCCGTGAGGATCCCTTCGCACAAGTTCAATGGAATCGGCATTCGATTCAGTGGAGGGAGAGAGAGAGAGCGTGATCGTGATGCGATACCCTGAACGAATCACTTCGACCGTCCTGGGTTCGGCCCCATGGCGAAGCCACCTCTGCCAGCGGCTTTGCAGGCATCCCCCCACAGGTGGGCAAATGGGAGTATTGCGTGGCCTATTGGGATTGGCCTCGGCCATATCCCCTCTTTCCCTTTCCTCCATGAAAGGACTTCTTGTTGCAAAAGGCCTGCTTTTCACCCTTTAGACCCTATTGTTTTGGGTCTCTAGCCCTTTTAGGTTGCGAATTTTGCTGTAATTTCCACTGTGGCCGAGAGGGATAAGACCTGGCTGTTAAGGCCTTTTGGATGAGGGAGTCCTGGCTGGACTTCCTCATTCTCTCTGCCTTCCCGTTCGACATTCTTGGGGTGGAACAAGGAAATGACCTCAAAAGGTGCAATTCTCAGTCTCGCTACTTCGGCGTGACGGAGATGTCTACAGAACTTTCCCATGATGGCATCCCTCCTCTTCAGGATAATGTTGGCCCCAAGGCTCACTACCTAGTGGGAGAGAAACTCGATGGCCTGAGTGCCAGACAATAAGAAGGTCTCCAAAGACTTCCTGGAGGACTCCAGGAACAGGTCCTTATACCGGATCAGTTGTACTAAGGATCGCAACCAAAAGTCAAGCCACGAAGTAGCCTGCATGGTGTACTTTACCACCTTCTCCTGGTTAATGATTTCGGAGGCCAAAAAGGCGACTGGAAGTCCCGGGAGTTTCTCGAAGGGTGTCTTCGAGAGTGCCTCTATGGAGTGATCGAGAGGCAGCATTGAAAGAGATTCCCCGAGGATATCGTAGTACCTCCCCTGAGACACATACGGAGGAGGTAGGAGCTTGGAGGATGAGTTGGAGCGGAGAGAGGTGGTGGACCCAGTCGCCTGGGACACTGCCTTCTGTTTAGCACTCTTCAACCCCTTTGACCAGGGCAAAGCTGCACAGGTCCTAAGAGGTTTATGCTTCCGTAGAACTGGTCAAGGACAGTCTCCTTTCCATCTATAAGGACTACTGATGTATTTGACAGTTCATTGATGGAACAGATGCGGGTTAGGACCTACCAGGAGGCATGTTCCGGCTCTTTCCTTTCATCCTCCATGAGTTTAGGGCTAGCGGCTGCAGGCAGAATGTCGTTCTCGAGATTGCTCTGCCCTTCCACTTCCGAACTCTCATCCATAGGAGCCTGGAGTGGGTCGTGGTCGTCAACGGGATAGACCGGGGATAGGGAGACTGCCGAGGAGGTGTTCACTTCCGGTTGCCTAGGATGCAGTGCCGAAGGAAATCTGGCCGAGGATATAGGGATGGTGAATAAATCCTTCGGCTCCCTGTTTCGAGGCAGGTGGTTCTCTGTCCATAAGGGACTATAGGTCTCCGTTGGCTTGTGGGTGGGATGTAAGGCCTCTGCCATAGGGAGTGCTTTCCGCCCAGTTGCCGGTCGTGCCTCCTTAAACAACATCTCAACTGATAAGGGAGGGAAGGAGTCCCTGTAGCAAATCACCCTATCCTTATTAGGGGGCGAAGGACGAATCCTTTTCCTTTTCCTCTTGGGTCTGGACTGTGGTGTCTTGAACTGCAGGGGCTCCACTGAGGTTCTTACCTATTCTCCTTCCAATGTCTTTTGCGAAGGGATGACCGTTTCGCTTTGCTACATGGGCACGCATGCGTGGAATACTCCGAACTCCACCTAGGATTGGAGGGAGGAGAGACCCAGGGGACGAGAGGAGGTGACAAAGGGATTCTAGGCGTGTCACCTAAGGACTGGGAACGGGGAATAACTCCTGTAATGGCTTGGCATATTATATCGAATAAGTTGCGAAGCCATGGCGGGTTACGGGCTCCTGGGGAACTAAGGGGGAAGTCTTTGGGAAGACACAGATCCCTGGTTTTAGGAGCCTTCTCAACCCTTTTGCCAGAGGGAGGTTTCCAGGTAGGCAGGATTGGCACAGGCCTACCCTTAGGGATAGGATCTGGGCGTAGTCTTGTGGGCGACTATTTGCAGGGCAGTTAACCCCTGCCGCCAAGAATGGAGACGGTATCTCGTTCGGGGATGCCAAATCGCAGAGGGTTTAGTTTCCCGAGGTTGTTGATTCGCGAGAACATACTCCTGGTTGGGATGTTCCTGGGAAGGGAGAAAAAGAGGATTTTGAATCATGATTGCACGCACTTTCTTAGGAACCCCCTTACTACCTGAGAATTCCGCACAATACTGATTGTGCCCGCCAAGAAGGTTGCTTGCTCGCGCGCTAGACTGTCTGCGCATGCTATATTGTTCTCGTGCGCGCCCCTCAAAATGGCACTGATTACGCACCCCTTGTTCGCGTGCATGGCGCGCATAAGGTTGTTCGTGCGCGCCAGGTTGTATCCGCGCGCCAGGTTGTTCGTGCGCGCACATTTGTTCGTGGGTCCCAAGTTGTTTGTGTGCGTCAAATTGTTCGTGTGCGCCAAATCGGTCGTGCACGCCAAATCGGCAGTGCGCGCCAGTCCGGTCGTGTGCGCCAATCTAGTCATACATGCTAACTCGGTCGTGCGTGCTAACTCAATCGTGCACGTGAGAGCTCTCAGTGTAATGAGAGTACTTACTTCTATGCTCAACCTGAGTTTCACGATAGCCTGAGTTGTGTGAGCGCGAATGATCAACACAACGAGAGAACGCGAACTCTCTGTCATATAAGAAATGAATGTGATCACGAGAACCCGAAGATTCAGCGTGAACTGTGTTGCGAGACCACGAAGGGTCAGCGCAATGAGAAACCGAAGTTTCTCTGTCACGAGACCCAGTAGGGTCAGCATGACTAAGGGCATGAGAGACTAAAGGCATAGCGTAGCCTGTGTTGCGAAACCCCGAAGGGTCAGCGCAATGAGAAACCGAAGTTTCTCGGTCACAAAACATTGAGGTGTTAGCATGACTAGGGCCAACACCTCTGTCATGGGAACCTGAAGGGTCAGCGTGACTGATGGAACGAGAGACCAGAGACTCAATGTTACCATCGTTACGAGTGCCTGAGGGTTCAGCGTAACTGAAACCAAAAGGTTTCGAGCAAAACGGAGTCTTGAAGGTCTCCTGATGTCATGAAAACCCGCAGGATCAACATGAGAAGCCCAAAGGCTAACGATCACGCAAGCCCAAAGGGTGATCGTCACAAGACCACACAGGGTCAACGTGAGGAGAACCACCAGGTTCAAAAAGACGTCTCCTCACAGCACGGGGAGGAGAGCTTCCGGGGTGTAGAAGATTTATGAACTCCTCCACTCTACGAACCTCCGGAGAGGAACGTTCAGCAGACTCCGCCGAAGGGGGAGACTGATCAAGGTCTACAGATAAATCCTCCGCAGGGGAGGAGAGTTCTCTCGAAGGAGAACGTTGCCTATAACAAGGTTCTTGTTCCGCCTCTTGAGGAAAACCATAAGCGTGAGGACATTGCTGATGTACAGAGGCAATCTTCTCTTGTGAACGAGAGATATGTTTCCCCGAAGGGGAAGCTTGACTTGGAGAGAGCCCTGCTAATGCCCCTGGTGGGTTAACTAACTCCTCAGCATCAGAACCAGACTCTCGGTCTGACCGACGGGCATCAGCTCTTGCGTCCACAAGAGGAGGGTCAACCTCCGCAGAGGAAGGAGATGAGCGACTTCTCTCTGCTCCCCTTCGGAGGAGTTCCAAGAGAATTTCCTTTGAAGGGAACCATTGACGCCCAGCGATGGCCATAAGATACAAAGTCTGGAAAGGAACAGGCGCTCTTTGGGGTAGGGGAAGGAGCCCACTCACTAGGGGAGCCGAAACCTTCATCTATCCCACAGGGTTGACCTGGAGTCACAAGCCCTGCGCTACTGTTCAGCCGTTCCCTGAAGGGCCTAGTTGAGAAGTAGCTTCGGGCATATATTTGGGAGTAGAGGAAGCAGAAGCCCGCGATTTCTTCAATTTCGAGGAAGACCTCGAAAGCGAAGATTCGCGCTTAGATTTCTTCTTACACGCACACTTCTCACACTGGGAGGCAGGCCACTCCCGACAATCGGAACAGGTGTTGTCCCACGAGCACTGATATCCTCGGCAAGCCGGGCACAAAGGGTGAGGGTCCGTCTCGACGGACGACATGAAGGTACCGCAGCGGCAGCCCTCACGACCTGGACATGTCCGCATAGGGGAACAATAACAAACACACACTGATACACAAAAGAAAAAGGAAAAGTAAAAAAGTCAAGGCAAAAGTGGTTACTCAACCAACAGGTGTGAGTGAATGGGGTAGCCGGTCTACCCAACCCCCTTCCTCTAACTACCGCATGGGGGTAGTTATCCCTCACTAAAATTGTCTTCGCTAGTTTTCAGCGTTGCTGAAAGTAATACCCTATAAATAGCGGGAGGTTTGTATCTGTGTCGGAAAAAATGCAATTTCAAACTTAATATTCCACGTCGAACTAACATCAATTGATGAAAAATAGTTTAAATCAACCTTCAAAAGTCAAGGGATAAGGATGGTTTACCTGAAGAATTTATGGTATTATTACAAAACAACACGTAATTCTCATCGACATAATCTTAGTCATATCATTGTATAATAGTCAACCCTCTAACATAAGTTTCCATTTTTTATGACTACATCCCCCTCCTTTATAAATGTACAGTATAGTAAAGATATATAAATATATTCCAGAAAGCTATGTCATATTACACAAGACATTCCATGTACTCTCATTTCTTTTTCTATTATGGACATTCATCCAGAGTTTCTAGTTTTATTATTCCGTCTTTTAATGTTGCATCCCCAGGTCAGTATAACTTCATCCTTTTTTTCCTATTTCCATAGTCATATTGTAGTAATTTTCATTCACTCATTAAATTTTCTATCTTTGTCTCAAATTGTCCAGTAGAAATGGTCAAGATTGTTGCTACAGAGGTGGGAGAATAAATACTGGGTTAATTTAGAGCAATAAAAGAGAAAGAATTTTTAAAGACTGGGAGGAGAGTATTATGGTATCTATATTTATGTACAGTAGAATTTCATGGAATATGGTAACTACAGGCCAGTCAAACTTACAGATGACGGTTCTGAAGTTTTTGAGAAGGTACTAAATGAGAGATAGAGATATTGCAAAGTTTGGGAAACAGCAGTATGGATTCATGAGGGGAGAGGGACGGTGGATGCAATCTGTATAGTAAAATGGCTAAAGAAAAAGAGGCTAAAGGGAAAACAGAAGCTCTTCTCTGCCTTTGTAGGTTTAGAAAAACCTTATTATAGAATATCAAGAAAAATTTCGTTTTGGTTGTTCAGGAAGACAGAAGTCCCAAAGAACTTGGCTGGACTGGTAGAAATGATACAAAAAATAACAAGGACCAAAAAAATTACAGCTGTTGGGGAAACAGAGACCTTTAAATTTAGTGTTGGATTACATCAAGGGTCACCATTAAGTATATTTTTAGTTATGGTGGTCATGTATGTGATGAGAGAAGATATTAGAAATGAAGAGTTAAAGATATAGCTATACATGATTACTGCTGAAAATGATGAAGACTTATAGAGAAGGTTTGTAGAGGGGCAGGAGACTTTATTGCAAAGTAACTATTGAAAATGGGTAAGTTCCTTGCAAGAATGTGATCTAGAAAACATAACTATTCGAACAGAACAGCCAGATAGAGAAGAGCTTCCTCTGTGAATAAATACTAAAGAAGGAATAAAATAAATAAATGTGATAATGATCAGTTACTGGAAGGAAAGTTAAGAATTGAATTGGGTTAATGTTAGATGAATGTAGACATTGGGAAAAGTGCAGAAGAATATGATGAATAAGAGAGTACAGTAGTAATTCGTGTGGAAGAATAGAATGACAGAAAGGAGAGGGTATTAAAAAAGCCAAATAAAACTCTATTTGTATGTTTCAAGTGATTTGACTTATTGAATGAAAGAGAAATGGAAAATGGGAATGTGTAAATAATGCACTGTAAAAAAAGAATTGAAGAGATATATGAAATGTTACCAAATCAGTAATGTAAGTGAGAAGATGCAAGTGTGTGATAAATTTTGAAAGAATGTCAAGTACAGTTTAGAATGATAGATGCTATAACAATGAATAGATGATCTTATGTAGCATCATATATAGATATACTTGCTACGCTAAAGTATTTGTGTGGTTTGATGTACAGTATGTGTATAAATTTGATTTGCACACCTGTAATAAGTGATGGGTCAATTAATGAAGCTAGTTACTGCAGTGTTTGTTTCTTTGTTTCTGGCTCTTGTAGCTCACAAGAAACTCAAAGGAAAAGTACCCAAATAAGATGAATAGATTATAAAACCTATTTGTAGAATTGGAAAAGGAAAGGGTAAGCAACTGATGGTCATTAGGAAGGCAGACGTTACCAGATGAAACTTTTATATAACACAAGATATAGAATGAAATCAAGTATATTGAAAATGTTTATATCTATCAAGGATAATCTTAGGACCATTGACTGCTAAGGGAAGTGAGAATTTGATATTTGAATGTGTTCTCAATAGGAGGAGATATAATATAAAATCTCTAACTATGTTGCGTGAAAGAAAATCACTACCAGAGACTGTTTTGAGTAGTGAATACATAGTATGAATATTGAAGTTATTGGGAAAATAGGTAATTGATTATTATTGAAATGGAATGAATGATCTCCAGACTATTTCAGGTTAAGGGGATAAAATGAGAGATTACTGATAGAAGATATGTTTAATTTTGAGAAAATGGAGAGTGACAGAAGAATAGTATTAATTAATTAGATTTTGTGAGTTTTTGGTGTGGGAGCAAGAGCCTTTAGTTAGATTGAATGAAAGAGTGATTGTGAATGTGTAAAATAGGACAGTGAAAATAAATGGATATGGACGGAATATTACTGAATCAGGAATCCAACATAACGACAGGAAAGTGTAATGAGAAATTCTCGATGAATGTCAAGTTAGGGGTAGAGTGGAAAATGGAATGATACTGAATGGAAAGTATTATGTAAACTCACACACAAGTGAAAAATGCTATATATGTAGTTTTGTGTATGATAGAGACTGAGATAACACTGACGTTTATTATTAGGTTAATATTAAATTTATTGATAAAACCATTTGTATGGGAATAAAAAGGGGTTTATGTGTATGTGGCGATATTTAGTTTAATTCAAAAAGTTACACAATGTATATAATGTGTTTGATTAGGGTACCTATATCCTATAAGTAATGTAAAAATAATATAAAAATCTTAATGATAGGTTGACTACTGGAACGATGCCTTAAGAATTAAAGAAAAAAATAGGTCACCGTCCTAATATCATAGTCGTCAGCAAGTTAGTTATAGAAAATAAAGATAAGGGAAACATTAAGTAAGAGATAATAGAGTTGGAGGCACCGAGTAAAAATACCTGGGGGAAAGAACCAATGAGAATTATGACTATGAGCTAACTGTACAACACATGTGAAGATAAAATGGATTTCATAGCGCATGGATATAATGAAATGTGGAAATATATGAAAATAGGGAAACATCCGATTATAACTGAGTTATAATATATAACATTTCAGTGCAGTAAGTGTGAATCGAACAAAAAAAAATGAAGGAATTTAAATGGTATACAGTGCAGATTCATGAAAGTGATGCTTGTATGCAATATTGGATATTGAAAGAAATACAAAGAAAATAAAGTGACCCAATACCCTTTCAGAAAATGGGAAAATGCTGGAACAAGGGGATTACAATATTCATGTTCTGGCCATGTATATGGTATATGAAGAAGGATGGACAGCATGATATAGGATAACATGTATGATGGAAGTAAAGTGGATTGGATGTTGCAATGAACTTTTAATAATGCCTAAAATGCCCATTCGATGTCAAATAGGGAAGCCTTATGAAGACTGCTTCGAAGAAAGTACAACTGGTATTTGTATATAGAATAAATTTCATGAATTGACACTTGCACACAACTAAAACTTAAAACTCTAATAAAAGAAAAGACTGACAAAGAAACTGAAAAGATTCATGAATCAAAAGGATAACCACTACAGGGTAAAATTGTCTGATGTATAATGATGAACATCCTAGACAGAACTCCCTGAACTAGATGCCATCATATCAGATGAAACGTTCTCCAAGTGTTCCTATGTGAGGCCGTTTAATTATTCCTTTTATATTTCACTTTAAATTGTTTTGTATTACATACTCCTTTGTAGAGGTAGTACTTTAATGCCCTGAGTTCTGATAGGTAAAATGAAGATATTTGCCTTATAAACTATTATTTAACAGCTCTAACTTGGAGTAATTCGGAGTTCTTTTCATCTGTTAAGGTGAGGTGTAGCCAAGAGAGTTGACTGGGACGGAGTATGAACCACAATAACTATGACGAAATGACAGTATATGCCGGAATTGAAAGAGGGAGAGAGAGAGAGAGAGAGAGAGAGAGAGAGAGAGAGAGAGAGAGAGAGAGAGAGAGAGAGAGAGAGAGAGAGAGAGAACAAACCTTGGCAAAAGACAGGAAGAAGGATAGGGAGGATGAAAAGTAATTGTCGAGCAACGTGTAGAGTAAATACAGGATGGATTAATAGTGCAACAGTTTTTGACGGAATTATACGAAAAGTACCTTCCAAAAGGAAAAAAAAAGTATCCTGAGAATCAAGTAACAGAATACTTAGACAAACATTTCGAAGTAAGAAAGAACGTGGGATGCATGGAAGGGTCTATCTATGGTTGGACAAGTACTTATCTATCATAACAATGGGGTAAGCTACCAAAGTGGGATGGACAAGATGTTTTTCAGATTGTTATACACATATGTTATTAACAGCACCAAAGGAGAAGCATGTAAGAATAAGTAAAACACTAGAAAAAAACGTATTAGAAATGAAAGGATGAATAACCAGTGTATAAAACAATGCTAGTGGTTACTGAATGGAAAGCTAAAAGTATATTCATGGAAGATGTCAATTGGATAATGTTACATTAAAGATGTAAAGGGTAAAGTTCAAGACATTTTACCATGTGTAACAGATCGAGTCTATGATTAAAATAGGATTATTTTGAACCACCGATTTATGGAATAGGGCTAATTGAAAAGAGGGTAAAAAACAGAATTTGGATAAAGAAGTGATAACAAAATCAAAATAGTAAGAAAATATAGTAACTAAAAACATAAAAAGTCAAAATATGCATAAACCTGGAAAGTCAAGGTCCTGGTTTGGCAGTTTGATGGACACTTTGCGCTTTAAAAGTTTGGTGTAAAAAATTACAGTAACTTTGAAAGCACGAAATCAGCTTGCTCTGGTTACTTCTAATTTAGCTTATTTCATTTTGGGTTAATAACGTCAGTGTATTGTAATTGATATGCTCTAATTCAGACAATATGTCTCATCACACTGTAGCAATTGTTAATCAACATCTATTTATTATCTATGAGAACAAACTTTACCTACCCATATAAAAGAAAAGTGAAATGCGAAATGGCCAGTAAATCAAAAGAAGGTAACTTGTTGTCTGAATTTACTGCATTTTCTAATTTGCTGGTCAGTATGGTCTGCAACTAATTTGAAATTTCTCTCTCTCTCTCTCTCTCTCTCTCTCTCTCTCTCTCTCTCTCTCTCTCTCTCTCTCTCTCTCTCTCTCTCTCTCTGTAGACATTTTACATTGTTCAAATTTAAGTTCCATATCTCTCCCATTTTTAGTGGCAATTTTTAGGTGTTTGTCTTGCAGTGCACTAAAAACGGCTGATGGTATAGATACAGGCATGGATGAATATATCTGCATATATAAATGTTTATAAATGTACAAGTGTCATCCATTAAGTTCTTATGCATCACAACCAGTCTTTTTCTTTGCTTCTGTAACTTCCCAATACGTTCCTGAATATTTCGAGGGAGGGAATGTAAGCTCGACATATACGACCATTTGACGGCTAAGGCCTCTGTCTTTTCCTCTGACATTAGGATGTGCTTTACAATTTCTCTTAAATCCCCTTACCTTATTGACACCATTCCAAAATTGACTTCCCAATACTCACTTTAGACCTTTTCTCTCTTTTTTGTAGCATGTTCAGGCACGGTAACCCTCGTTTCTCTGTTTTGCATGTCATTTTGGTCTTTAGACCATTCCCTAAGGCATTTTCGTAGCAAATTGTTTCAGCCTTTCACTATTCTATCGTGATGATACCTAGGTTTCTCATACTAAGAGAATTGATTTTTTTACGTGATTTATAAACTAAAGATTATATTAATGCTAGTAGGTCTTCAATTCCTAATAGTTTGTATTCTTTGTATCAGTCACTTACTTTTTCTATAAAGTTTTTTTTTCTCCCTATCAGGTAATACGTATCACGTTCTATTGTTGATAAATGGAACCCTTTCTAAATAAACACTAAAAGCAAGAGAAAAATTATCACTTAATAAAGTGGTTAAAACAGAGAAATCAGTCTGTACATCAAGCATGTTGAAAAGAACTGCATAATCAAGCCTGCCTCCTCTAACATGCGCTGCTTCACTATTATCAAGTACACATGCATTGCAACAGAATCTAAAAATGTATTTATAATTATTCCATTGTGATGTCAGGAGCAACTACCAAGATTAATATGTGTAGCATTTAAATCACCTAGTACTACACAACCCTCAGAATAAATCACATCAGATAGATCCTGAATAGCCAAAGAATCTGCATGTATATAAACATTAAAAATTTATATTTTTTCACCTTGAAGGGTTACTTTAATAGCTAAACACTCAGTGCTATTGACTTTACTTGCATAGTAGTATGACTATGAAATATTATTTCTAATGTAAATTATTAAACCTCTGCAATTCGTGGAATCATCAGCTTGTAATTCAAAATGACTGTAACCGTTAATTTGTATGAAGGAAACGTTCCTACCTACTTCCTTCAAAGCTATTATATCAACATTTGTAGACTGAGTATATGCATGCAAATTATTAATTCATTTTCTTAAACAATTTGTATTCTGCAATATGATATGGAGTTTATGTGCCTTTTAGAGAAGACCTCTTAACTTACCGCATAAAGAATATTCATTTACAGCCCATTAGTTGGACTTTCCATATATTGAGTTATGATATGAAGAATATGAGCAAAATCTCCAACCACATTTTTTACATAATCTGCCCTATCAGCTGACAAGCCAGTGATCCATGTAACTTGGATTTCACCACCATTATCACATTCCTCTGCAACCTCAAAATTTTGAGTTACCCTTGCATTAAGAACAACAACTCATTTTGCAAATATGAATTATTCATGGCATTCTTAATACTTAACAAGGCCTGTTTAAGTTCTTAACTCTTTTTACGAAATTCCACGATAAAATACTTACATTGAACTTCAGTCTCCTGACGAGAGTTATACTCAACCGACATTTGTTTTTCTGTTCCACACGTTTTTTCAAGAAATTTCCACTAACCACTGGAACTTACTTTCAGGCCTTCGGGACACACTCTAGAACTAGCATTATAAGCACCCCCTCAATCATGGAATTTTGGTTCAATTTTTTTCCTTTTCTTACATTTCATCAACAAACACCCTGGACTCGTTGAAATTACCAAAAAATCAACAGCGATGCTCATTAAGGCAGTTCCGGGAAATACGACCCCACCTGAAACACTTATGACACATGATAGGGTTGTCATAGTACACAGAAACACGTTTATATCCTAAATACTTGATAAATACTCTTTCTATTGGAGGACCCCTAATAAGAGTAACTATCTATGATTTAGAGACAGACTCACCATCAAAATATAACGTTTCTGCGCTTTTCCCAAATACATAGTACGTCAACTGAAACATCTGATTTCAAGAAGTAGGGTAGTCAAAAATAATTACCCTGATACAAACACCATAGAGCTCCTTTGGTTTTTCCATTACAGTATTTCAAAGCCACTTTTTGTTAGAAAACCAACAGCTACCTCATCCTTCACTTAAATAGGACCTCAAATTCTGAATGACACTGATAGTCAAACTGCCCATCGAACATTATCGTGGAAGCTCAAAACATTCTTAGGAAAATATAGCCGAGGCCTTTTGGCATTGATGACATTATCTTCCTTTAGATGTTGGGTAGTAAAGGTTTCACATTAAAATTTCTTGCGTTTATCAACAGGTGACACATTAGGTACACCAGCACTGCTCATCATCTTCCTCTTCTTCCTTTTCTTGCTTTCGACTGTAATAAAGGTCTGGTCGTCATCGCTGCCTGTAGACATATTTAAATCCTTCTGAGATCCTCCCAATCCTTTATTGCTACTGTTAATACTCTTGGCCTTAAGCCATCCGTGAATGGTTTTGTTTGAATTTTGGAACACCGAAAGTATTTCTGTACGACTTCCCTATGGGTTTCACAGACAGTGCAAGTGCGATTTTTTGCAATTATTCTGTAACGAACAGTCGTATCAATACGAGATGTTGCTATAGGGTATTACACCCAGTGAGAAAATTTATAGGGGTATAATGAATCGTTAATTATTAATTATAAAGACACTTGCCCCTATGCCAAAGGGCAAAATCTCAATCATCCAGTCACAAAACCGAACAATAATATACAGAACCTCTACCTCCACCCCCTCCCTCCCTCTCCTTTCATCCCTCACCTGCTCTCCCCCTGCTTCAAGCTATCTCTCTCCACCTCCACGCCATCCATCCCTCTCCGTTCTTTCCCTTCCCTTCATGCTCTCTTTCTGAGAAGGTAGCTTAAGTTGCAACTTATTTTGTATGATTTTTTTTTATATCAAGCACTCTATTTATCTATCTATCTTATCTAATTATAATACTTATTGTTGTAGATATGGAACAATTCAATCGGTTGTAACCTATCAGATGACTGACTGCTTTATTCACTAGTTTGCTCATATCTCTCTCTCTCTCTCTCTCTCTCTCTCTCTCTCTCTCTCTCTCTCTCTCTCTCTCTCTCTCTCTCTCTCTCTCTCTCTATGGTATTGGTTATGTAAATAATTATTAGATTGACACCTATCTGAAGGGTTTTGGAGTAGCTGAGTGATAGACACTATGACTGATAGGAAAATGGCTGTTGCATACGTACCTGCGTTTTCTTGCCTTCTTTTGGCAAACCTTATTTCTACTCAGGGCATTAGCCATTTACTGGTATTACGAGGGAGAGCTTAATAAAGAAGTGATGGCCACCTCAGAAGATGTCTGTCCGTATGGTTGCAGAAATGAGTTTGTCACCCAACTCTTCAACTTTTTTAATAAAGAGAAAGCTGACAACTGCCTTCAGATTAGTTTGCATAGGTGACTTGTTACAGTTACTCTATGAATTACTAATAAATATTGACCCTTTCCACAGGACATTCATCAGAGTTAAAGCCTTGATTATACTGATACATTTATTTTCAAGTGATGGATGTTTAAGATTTTATTTTATATAATACATATCTATATAAAGTCTTTCCTTCATACAGGCCTTACCACCGTGTTGCAGCAGCCTTGAGGATGAAATTAAGTACGGTACATTCAATTGTGTATTGTAGTACTAAGCCACGTCCCGTCACACCACCAACACCTCCAGCACAGCCTATCTTTGACAGCTTCTCTGTAGGAGCCATACGTCGACACATCCATACAAAGTTTGTTGCCAAGAAGGCTTTTACTCTCGCATCCCTGGCACAGAACCTGAAGAAAGCATCATCCCCGAGAGTACCTCAAAGATTAAGCTATGGCGCTTACTCCACAAAAGGGGAATCGAGTATAAGACCACTCAGCGCAAGATGTATGTCAGGAAGGAGTCAATTGACATCATGTGCCAAAGGATACGTTCCCTGCGGGACCTTCAAAGACATAGGGAAGACGGCAGGGAGGTAGTGTACCTGGATGAAACGAGGTTCACAACCAGAATGAGCCATAACATGGAATGGATGGATACCACGCAGCCTAATACCAGTGCCAATTACAGCCATCAGGTGCCACCAGGTGAGGGGGAACGTTTCGTGGTAGTCGCAGGTGATACAGCCGATGGCTTCATTGACGGTTCCTTCCTCAGTTTCCCTGCTAAAAATACCAGCGGCGACTACCACGGGGAAATGAATGGCGATATATTCCTACGTTGGCTAACAACTCAGCTCCTGCCACTCCTGGAGGAGCCTTCGGTATTAGTGATGGACAATGCCCCATACCACAGTATAATGACAGAAGATAGTCGTTGTCCCACCACAGCTACCGGAAATCTGACCTCATTGAATGGTTACAGCGCAGAAATATATCCTTCCCGCAACATGCTACAAGACCTGAACTCCTATACATATGCTGTCAAAATAGGCCAGAGCCTAAGTACAAGGTAGATAACACCATTCGAGAATGGGGTCATGAAATCGTCCGCCTGCCGCCCGCACATCCCGAGCTCAATGCAATCGAACAGGTGTGGGGACACATGAAACGTTACGTGAGCTCCTCACTCCAACGTTTCACCCGAGCCGACCTACATGCCAGATTAGAGGAGGCAAGGATCTCTGTCACTCGCGATGTATGGGCAGGGGCAGTACGTCGATCACGAGCTTTTGAGGATAGTTATCGTTCAACAGATAACATGCATGACAGTATTGATCCTGTCATTATTAATCTTGACAGTGACACTGAAGATGAAGTTGACTTGCTATTAGAAAGCGATGAAGACTAAAAAAAACAATAAAAATAAAAACACACAAAAAAAATAAACAAAAATAATTAAATATGAAGGTTATGCCCTACCCATATTCGAGTCCCGTCATCGGTCGATACCAATATTCAATCAAATTCAATTAGGGGGTGGGGGGATATATGTGGCATTAGGTGAAATAAAGATTTTGTTTCTCATTTCCTATGGATACCTATCATCTATGCTCATACCCAGTACCGAAATATGCAATGATATAATTGTGTACAATTACATATTGTTCAAACTCAAAGACAATATATATATATATATATATATATATATATATATATATATATATATATATATATATATATATATATATGCTATTTAGCAAACACTTTAAATTTCAGAAGCATGGGGCAAAAGGAAAAATTGGTTAAGCCTCTGTACAACTCCCCACATTAGTAGAAACTGACAGGCAGAGAGAGGGATAGAACAAATCAGTGTATAAATAGATATTAATAAGTTAACTGGAGGGTAACAACCACTGAACTGTTACATTTATACAACAGTGTCAATTATTATTAGATTGATAGAAAAAAAAATCGTAAAAAAATATGTTTAAATCAAAGCAACATTCAGAGAGAGAGAAAGAGAGAAGGAAAGACGTAGGGCAGGTGAGGGAAGAAAGGAGAGGGGAGGAAGAAAATGGGGGTTGGAGGTGAAGTGGGTTGTAGGCAGGCGGAGCTCTTCCAACCTGGTGTTCGTTTTCTTGCTTGGCTAATGAGTTTTGCCTCTTGGTATAGGTAAAAAAGTCTTTATTATTTACAATAAATGATTCATGATACTCCTATAAATTTCCTTACTGGGTGTAATACACTATAGTAAAATCTCGTACTGATACGATTGTTCGTTACAGAATAATTGCAAAAAATCGCACTGGCACTGTCTGTGAAACCCATTAGTAAGTGGCTGAAATCAAAAGGTTAGCTAAAGAAACTTTTCACTGATCCAGTGGGCTTTATCTGGCGGGGTAGCCACCAGTGATTACAAGGAAAGACTTAATATATAGATAGCACCATGGACCCTTAACCTTATCTTACATATCATCTCTTGAACATGGGCAACAGACTACATGTACCTAGTGTGAGAGGCAACATCTTACAAATATAACCAAGAAACTAGTAAGGTACTAAAAGAAGAAAAGAAGCCAATACTTGTTTCAGCTCTAACTTGCGTTGGGGACCAATGACTCCGCTGGTCTCTTTTTGAAATCGAGGTAAACTACATATAAGATAATCATGATGGATTATTAGCATGCAAGGAGACGGCGAAGATATGTGATTTCTGTTTATTTCCTACAACTACCATTTTTTTCTGAAATGATTGTTAGGTAAAAGGATGAAAATCGATAAGGACAAACTCAGAAAGGTCCCAGCAAAAAGATGAAATTTCCCTAATGAATGTCCGAGTAATTACAATTATGGCCTAATAAATAGATCTATCCAAAGGAGGAGAAAGGCATTAAGAAATTACCCTCTATAGTATGGAAATTACCTTAATAAAAGATCCAGGTAAAAAGATGAAAATGACCCTAAGAAAAGCCCACATAAAGATATGAAAATTACTTTCAGGAAAGGACTAGCTTGAAAGATGAGAATTACCTTGAGAAAGTGCAGCGGAATGGAGGAAACCAACCTCAAAATATACAGCTAAATTTTGGAAATAATCTATAAAATGTGACGGTATATAAATGAAAATTGCCCTGAAATTTCTAGCTAAAAAGATAAAAATGGCCCCAAAAAAATCAACTGATAATATGGAAATAGCATTACCAAAATTCCTCGTAAAATGATGAAAATTACCTCCAAAATGTCTACCGAAAAACTCTAAAATATTCCGCAAAATACTATGATATGAAAATATCCTCAGAAAAGGTTGAGCGATAAAATTCAAATTCAACTTAGAAGGTTCTAACGTTTAAATACAAAATTAGAAGGGTGACCTGTGTAATATGATCCCGAGGGATAAAAAAAAAAAATAATAATAATTCCGTTCAAAAGTCCATGACAGGTAACATGCGACGTACTTGCCTTAGCAGCACTCACGAATCTGAATATCGACCGAAGAAGAATATGTTACAGATAACAGGTGAATAGTTCGTTTTTCTAATGATATGAAATACTTTAGCTGTTCTACCTGTTCAACATATACAGATGATCGTTCGAGAATTACAAAGAATAAACAAGAAAAGAAAAGAAGTAAAAGTTATCACAAAAAAAAAAAAAAAAAAAAATATACTGATAAAATCGAGGGCTCCTGAGAAACACTACTTGTGTTTTATAGCATATAAAGGGGGTGGGGGTGTTAAATTCGGAATGCTTGTTCACCGACGAAAGTCGAAGATGTATAATCAAATGTGATAAGACATTTGAATTATTAGACTTGAAAATGTCTGAAGAGAAGTGTAATTCATTAATTGCAAGGTTTAGTAACCAAGGCAGCCAAATAAATCATGAATAAATTCTGATCTTCATTGGCTTCCTGTTAAAGTAAGAACTGAATACAGGAGAAAAAACTGCAATACACGATACTTCTTTTTATTTTTATTTTCAAAAATATGCGACCGTAACCATAGGTACACTGAATAACATTGATAGGTATTAATTGAAAGAAAAAATATAAAACAAATAAAGGTGAATATTTACATTTAAATAGACCTTTTAAACAAAGAACCGAGGAACTGGAAAAAAAAAAACATAAAAACTTAGAGACATCTATGAAGAGGAAACAGTTTCTTTCGTCAAATCCAGTTATTATGTGGAAGAACATTGGCAAGTTTATGAATAATTATTGCATTGATGAAGGTAAGTTTCCTAAATCTGAGAAAATGGCTACACTCACACCAGTTCTGAAAAATGCACTGGACTACCAGCAATTAAGCTCATATAAAGCTATTTCGAATCTGTCATTTGTTTCAAAAGTGCGTGAGTATACAATGCTTGAACAAATAGTCAGTCACTTAGAAGTAATAGAAGCTCTGCCTTACAACTGATCTGCTTACAGAAACCTATACTCTACGGAGACAGCAATCTGCTCTGTTGTAAAGGATATACTTAAAATGATGGATGGAAGTAAATGTGGCATTTTAATATAGCTCGATCTCAGTGCTTCTTTTGATAGAGTTATGCAAGAACTGCTACTAAAGGATCTATGCTCCATTGGCATTGAAGATAAAGCCTCGGAATACCTAAAAGACTACTTAGTAGAACCCTTATACAGAGGGATACCCCAAGGAAGTGTACTTGGCTTAATCTTATTCTGCATCTATAATATTGGTCTATCGAAAATACTACAAAGGCATGGCGTGAAGTTCAAACTATTTGCGGATGACATACAATTTTACTTCTCCATAAATGATATAGATGACACTACTGAAACTCTAAACCGAATCATTGATAGTGTTAGAGAATGGATGATATTTAAACAACTAGAATTAAATGAGAAGATAACTGACTTCATGGTGGTATGTAAGAGAAAGAGCATTAGAAACTTTGTTGATATTCAAAAGAACATAAATAATGACTCAGTGCCGATATCTAGTAAAGTTCGAGATCTAGGTGTATTTCTTGACTATAACTTGTCTCTAAATACCAAAATAAATAATGTAATTAAAATTGCTGGCTATCATCCAAGAAATATTGCATTTATAGAAAAGTAACTGGACGAAAAGAAACTTAAGATAAACTGTGCTATTGCAAGGATTGACTACAGCTACTCGATCTATTACAATTTACCAAAAGTGCAACTTAAGAAATTACAAAACATAATAAACAGAGGAGCAAGACTGATGAAAGGTGTCACACCTAGAGAAAGGATCACTCCTATACTAATGGATTTACACTAGTTGCCAATTAAAGCAAGAATCGAATTGGAAATATGTACAATAATCCACCAAGTTATCAGAAACGATCGTCCAAAATACTTAAGATAATTGCTACATATTGCGCAGCCAGCAAATCATGTCGACACAAGAATAGTTACATATGGCTTCAAATTGTTGGAACCTAGATATATGTCTACTTTGGGCTCCAGAGCCTTTAAATATGCGGCCCCGAGACTATATAATAAGCTCCCACCAAATATTGGAGTGATTGAAGACGATAAGGCTTTCAAGAGGAAACTGGAGACTTTCCTATTTCAACAGTCATACATGAGTGACGATTTAACAGTAAATGAACAATAGGCGATGTGAAACCTTAAATACTCTGAACGAACAAGGTAAAACGACAGTGGAGGTCCTGTAGAGAGTCGGGTTCCCCTGCTGTATGGGACCGGAAAAGCACCCATCAAAGTAAATTAGGTAATGTAAATATACAAATAAGGAACGAATAGTGTCCGAATAAGGCTCGATAGTGAGCTATAAGTGAAATACCATATGTCAAATGGGGCTATCGGAAGAAATTTATTCTTTTTCTGACTTATTTTAATTGCTCATACTTACTCTTTATAACTTGTTTTGTATTATAGTCATCATGCGGTTACCAGGCTACTGATGGCAGACCACAAATTTAAGGATACTAACGTAGGTTTAAGGTATTGTTTGTCATCTAAGAGAATGTTTTCATTTCTAGAATCCCTTCAGAATCTATGATAGTCTTTTTTTTATTTCAGGTTCGAAGAGTATTAATATCATGGCTGGAATAAGAGTGACCGATTGGTCTGACGCCTTCAAGGAAGTTTTCTCCATCACCAACTTTAGTTCTTTTGTAGAATTTTGGCAACAATTAAATTATTTGAAGAATAAGGCTGGGATTGTCTAATGAATAGAGACATCATGCAGTTTTGAGACAGAAAACGATTAAAAAACTTAGATCACATTGTCAGTTCATGGGAAATCAACTAAAAAATTAGAGAAGGCTTATTTTTCCCTTCTCCAAAAGACCCTAGTAAATCTACAACACAATTAGCAGAGTCTACAACTAAGATTCAAAACCTAAATTCGTCACCAAATAATGACCTTGACACCACTCATCAGGGTTTGGCACCAGATCGTCAGAGAAAGCACAGCCTGTCCAAGACGAGACCCTAACCATCTTTCAGTAAGTGGTTAAAGTTAACGCTCATATCCCTGTTGTTAAGTGTCGAGGTCGACCGAAAGAATCTAAAACAATAGGATGACTTAATTCCAGTTTTCATAAACAAAAGATCAGCAGCATTTTTGGTGAACGTAGCGAAGTCAGAAAATATGGACAAAAATGAATGAAAGACGCAAGTCTTTCTATTGCAAATGGAATTAAATGTTTTAAGTATGCAAAACAACTGTAACTTTTGTTCTACATTATAATCATATCATCCCGTTGCCATAATGATTTTAGTAACAACCCAAAATATATGTAAATATTGAGATGTACTGAATTTCTGAAAGAATAAGTAGATCTATGCTTCGGATTCCTTGGTGGAGATAACATAGCATTATTGTCACTCCTGGTTGAAAATACCCTTGCGTTATATTCACCTCTAGGTGTCGATACCCACCTCCTTTCTTATTTCATGGCCGCTCGTTTTTTTCCGGGATGTGGCTGTCAGCCTAATGACCAAAACGTCAGGAGACTATGCGACATTTGGCATTTTTCAAACAGTCATCCGTACAAGTGCTGATAACTCAAGGAAATAATAATTAATAATTATTGTTCCTGGTATTTCTTTATTAACCAGTGTGAATTTCAACAGAATTCAAAGACAAAATATTCATCAACAATGGGTTTTAAAAGTGAGCACATAATATGTAGACTTTACAAAGATTTTATTTATTTCAAGAAACAAAACCGAATCATGCTATTTTCATGGAATTATTTTAAATCGTGAAAAGTGGTAAGAATATTTCTGAAAAGTGGTTAGCTGGCTTTTTACCATTTTCACTTACTTTTATTTCCCCGTTTGCTTTACCTCGGCCGTGGTGTGGCTACTTCAACTTCTGGTATGTGTTCATTGACTTGTAATTTGCTATGTGTTCACCTCCTGATTCTTTTTTACTCACACTTCCTGAGCATTATACTTTCATGGGCGATAGATTAAAGGAAGAAAAATCACTGAAAAAACCTGATTGTGATCCAAGCAATAACTTACTCCAGAATCCTTTACAGAATATATAAGCAGTAACACGTTGGACCTTTTTTTTTAACATTCATTGCAAAAAATAATACAGTACGTCGATGAAATCATCATCCTCATCATATCTAACCGATAAAACTTTGGTCTGCTAGGTCAATATTCAAAGAAAATAAAAAATATTATTTTCGTTTATTTAAAGATATATGAAATTTCACATCAAACGGTTGTAGTCAACGGGTAACATGAACTCGTTTTAAATTTCAAAAATTAGATTTTTTGATAAGAACAGTGACTTTCAAGTTTCATATCAAGAATTAAATCATTACTAACAGAAATGCATTCTGTGAAACTGTAAACTTTTAATAACCCTGATAATAACTCAATCATTATGGGTACAATTGTGAGCTGCGGTTCAGTTGAACCATGCTCTATACAAAATACTTTGAAGGTGTGGAGAAAACTCCAACCAAGCAATAAAATTGAATGGCACGTTAGCCTAAGTTTTCTCAAAATTAAGTGGGCACACATTCATCTTGTGATAAGGTAAAATACTGCTTTATCCAGAATCTATCAAATGGTGTATTATTATTATTATTATTATTATTATTATTATTATTATTATTATTATTATTATTATTATTATTATTATTATTATTATTATTATTATTATTAAAATCGAGATTTACCAGCTCTTACAGAGCTTGATATCAAATTGGGCAGGCTACTCAATCCTGGTTATTTTCAAATTGTGTGATTACAATTACATTCTATGATACAGTTTTTTTTCTTATTCAAATTTAAGTGGGGACAAATCAATTCTGTGTGAGGTAAAATACTATTTGATCCAGAATCCCCTAAGTAGTGTAGACTACTATTTCCTGATTATTTCAAAACTGTGATGGTATTTTATTCAATGATACAGTTGAATGGTGCTCTGTCTAGGATTCCCTAAACTGGTGTGGCTGTAATTATGAACAGTTTTCTACTTAATCTTTTAAATAAATGACCGTTTTCTACTTGATTTATTTAATATTTTACTGTTTTCGACCAAATTTATTTTATAGTAGACTTTTCTATTTAATTTATATCCTATCATGAGTTATTCAACATGAACTAACTTCCCTTAATTTGGACTCTGAGCTTCCTTTGGCATGAAAATTTAAACTTCGAGAGCATTCGACTCGTCTCATAGCTTGCATGGATGAAGGTGAGAAC